>NC_133666.1:322068238-322244803 GCF_037893015.1 Macrotis lagotis
CAATTATAAAAGATAAAATATGATAATATTGATTATAGGAAATGGAAAAGATTTTGCAGAAATAAAATTAATGTCACCAATGATAAAAAGGAAAGAGATAGTCTGCAAAAGAATCTTATTTCAAATACCTTTGAAGCAGGTTTAGCATATAAGATATTGATACCTAATGAAAATGTGACCACGAGTGATTTCCCAAAAGATAAATATTCAAAGAACAAGAACTTTTGAGAAGTATTGAAAATTATTAATTTTTATATGGAAGCATGTTACAGATCATTAATAATAAGATAAATATAAATAACCTGATTCTACCTCATACTAGAAGTTTTGGGAAAAATGATAAAAGATGGAAAAGAAAATATTGATGAGTTGGGAAAAGAAAGACCGCAATTTATTGTTGGTAGAGATGATGAATCAGAATATCCATTCTAGAAAGCACTTTGGAATTATATAAATGGATTAAATAAAATATCAATACTTTAGAGATACACTGGTAAAAATATACCCTAACAGAGATATTGGAAAAAGAAAGCCCTCATTTTCTTAAAGTCATTTTTAGTAGCACTTGATTTTTTGTAGTAGCAAAGAATTGGAAATGAAATAAAATTCCATTACCCAGAAGATAATTAAGAAATTATGCAAATGAAATTATTAAAATATTTCTTTAAGAAATGAATACAGAAAATATGAAAAGAATTATATGAACTGATGCAAAACTAAGTAAGGAGAGGCAGGGAAACAATATATACAATGATAATAACAATGTAAATCGAAAGAAAAACTGCCATAAAATAATAAAAAATGAAAGTTGCAAAATTATAAGAAAAAAATTTATCACTAATGAATATTAGAATTCACTTTACTCCTTCAAAAAGGTAGAATTGGAGTCCACAGATATAGAGCAATGCATATGTCAATTATTTTTTTCAGTTATTGTTTCTTCTTCCTTACTGTCCTTTAAAAAATTGTTTTAAAAGAAGAAATTAGAAAGAAGAGTTACAGGGTAAAATCTAGAATGTATAAAAATATCAATAAAAATGGTTTTATTTGAGGGAATTATGAGAAAGGCTTTATTGTACCATTTCTTCATATAGGTGATAGTCTACAGCAGCAATGAGGAACATTTTACCTGCCAATGGTCATTTGGATATTTATCACATCATCCTAGTTTACCTAGGGTCATAAAATTATCACCTTAAAAATTAGTGTGCTATATTTGGTCAAACATTTAATTAATTCACCTGTAAAAAACTAGATTTTTTAAACTTTGAGTTCTGCCTGTGGTTGCTGTGACAGCAACAACCAAATGATTCCTTAGACCTCATTGGGCTAAACGTTTCCCCATCCCTGATCTACAGGGGTAACTCTATTTTACTGGCTCATTTACCATCAGTTCTATCAATAACATGCTCATTTCTTCTGTGTTTGTAGTTTAATTCTGGTATTTCTTCCCTAGAAGAATTCATAATCTATTGATGAAGATGAAACATACCAAAAGATTTGAAATGAATTATCAAGTGACCCATTTGCAAGCAAAAAAACTTCTAGTACATCGACTACTCATTTTTATTGCATTAGTAGAAAGTATAAAAGTGACTAAAATGTCTATATAGATCAATGAATAGGGTAGGGATGAGGAAGGGAGGTGGCAAAGTGCACAGAGACCTGGTCTTGAGATAGGAAAACTAGACACTAGCTATATGACCCTCAGTAAGTCACCTCTGCAAATCTAACTCAGTTTCCTCATCTATAAAATGGAGGCAATAATAGCACCTTCTGGGGGCAGCTAGGTGGTGCAGTGGATAGAGCACCGGCCCTGGAGTCAGGAGTACCTGAGTTCAAATCCGGCCTCAGAGACTTAATAATTACCTAGCTGTGTGGCCTTGGGCAAGCCACTTAACCCCATTTGCCTTGCAAAAATCCTAATAAAAATCTATTTAATAACACCTTCCTCTCAGGATTGCTGGAGAATTAAATGGTACATTATTTGCAAAACACTTTGCAAAACTTAAAACATATATATATAGAGAGATAGATAGATAGATAGATATAGATATAGAGAGATAGATGTAGATATATAGATATAGTGTGTGTGTGTGTGTGTGTGTGTGTGTGTGTGTGTACATTCATGCCCTTTTGTTTTTTTTGTGCAGAGGAAATTTTATAGAGAGAGTAAATCTAAAAATTTAGAGACAACTTTAGTGATTAAATTAAAGATCTTATTTTGATCTTTGAGAAACTGAAAATTTTTTTTTTTAGGTTTTTGCAAGGCAAATGGGGTTAAGTGGCTTGCCCAAGGCCACACAGCTAGGTAATTATTAAATGTTTGAGACCGGATTTGAACCCAGGTACTCCTGACTCCAAGGCAGGTGCTTTATCCACTACGTCACCTAGCCACCCCTAGAAACTGAAATCTTCAAAGAACAAATGACTTTGCTATTGTTATAAAGCAAGTTAATAGTGAGTTATCTAGGGTTACAAGGCTGGTCTTCTAAATCTTTGTCCAGGGTTCTTTCAGTCATAACACAATTGCCAAATCCTACTCTCAAGGTGTTTGCCAGTTTATTTGATTCCTTGTCCTGGAAAAACTAATCCCAAAAGTATGTTCTACCTATGACATGTTAGCATTGCTGTTTTCCTTTTGAAAACTGTCCAGTACTAATTTCTCAGCTAGAATATAATGGAACTTGATAGATATTTTAGTCTTTCTGATGTGTATGAGATGGATATGAGATCAGAGATCTCTTTCCTCTGGAATTCAGGCTGGGATTCCTTATTATAGTCTCCACATGAATTAGTTGTTCTTCTAATGTTCAAACCAGCATGAGTTAAAACCAAAAGACAAGAATAACAAAGAACATTAACAAAAGAATTTAGAAACCTGACCAATTCACTTAAGAAACTGGGTACATAATGCCAAATAAATAATATGACTAACTTTCCTCCCTCACTGATCAAGTTTCTGTCAAGTTCTGACTTAAAAAGTGTTTGACTCAAATTAAAACAAAACAACATATTAGTGAAATGTTTTCAACTTTTGGAAATGATTCTCTCAGTACTTTATGTGGATAGATCGACTGGAGTTGGGTCAGGGTTGGGGAGGAAAGAGTTCAATTATATCTACAGGGGTCACAGATTTCTCAAGTTCCTTTCAGATTAAAATTCATTACACTTCAACTGGGTAAATATATAAATGAGCAAGGCTATGTAAGGGAGAAAAACACAGATCTGCATCTTTCCTAACAACACTGTGCAATCAAATTGTTAATGAGCCAAGTTGTCACACATTCAAAAAAAGGGGACATTACTAGGGCTTTCCACCTAAGCCAAAATGGAGATTTGATGCCATTTTCTAGGCAACTTGGGCAAAATTCAGGATTTCCTTGAGAAGTTGGACAGATTCTCCTCTAGACACTCACAGAAGATCATTTCTAATGTCAGACTGCAAATCTCTGGTCTCTTCATTCTTGTTAGATGGCATCTCCAGACAATGCCAGTCTATTTTTTAAATATCCCTCTGATCCCACAGGCAAAGCCTTGTGCAAAATCCATGCATGCAGGGCAGTGGCGTAGTGGATAAAGCACCGGCCTTAGAGTCAGGAGTACCTGGGTTCAAATCCGATCTCAGACACTTAATAATTACCTAGCTGTGTGGCCTTGGGCAAGCCACTTAACCCCATTTGCCTTGCAAAAACCTAAAAAAAATCCATGCATGCAAGGGGCCAGGGATAAATTATAGAGGCAAGATGGTCCTTTAATGACACCAAGCAATTGAGTAGTGGAGAGGTCACAAAAGGAAAGAACTAATAAGAGAGACCACCTAATAGTGAAAGTGTTCAAGGTATAAATCCTAGATTTATCTATTGCAACAATATTTCCTATAGAATGCCACAGATAGTGAGATAATTTCACTTTTTTTTAGGCTCACCCAGGAAGAGAGACTAACCCATCATACCTATGTATTATTTATTATGAGAAAATAGCATCAGGAAACAAATTTTATAGAACCCATCATCACAGAAACTACTTTTACTGAAATCTTTTATATCATTCAAGGTTCAGATCAAATGTTACCTTCTTCATGAAATTTCCTTTGTAGCTCCAATAGAAGAGACCTTTTTTTCCCCTTCATCTCTCAGGACTTTTTGATAAAAGCACTCATTTTAAAATTACCTTCCCACTATACTTTTCTGTTTGTGTGTGTGTGTGTGTGTGTGTGTGTGTGTGTGTGTGTGTGTGTGTATGTGTGTGTGTAAATATGTATTTGTGTTTGTATATGTGAATGTGATGTGTATATATGTACATATATTATCTTTCCTTCTAAGTTTTAAACTTTCTAAGACTAAATATAGAAAGACCTTAAAGACAACAAAATATTCTTCATAAAATTATTTTTTAAAGTAAAAAGCAGAAACAGAAATTTGGAAGGAAAAAACTAGATTCCCACTGATTTGGGAATGGCTAAACAACATATGGTTCATGAGAGTGATGGAATATTACTATGCTGCTAGAAAAAATGAATGTGATGATTTCAGAGAAGCAAGAGAAGATTTATAGTGATATGGAAATTATTTGAAACAAAGTAAACTGATCAAATTTAATGACTGATCCAATAAACCTTTGAGCTCTATGTATTTAAAACTATATATATATATATATGTATAACTTTATTCATATTGAAAGCACATTAGATATTAAGTATATCTTTGAAGAATAGTAATGTCTAGTCTTGATTATATCCCATAGATTTTCATTGGCATTTGCATAAGGTAAGTTCCAGGACACTTAAGTATATTTGTTTCCATCATTTGAAGACATTTTCTCCTTTTAAGATATTTGGCACGATTGCTATGCCATGTTGCAGAATTCTAGCTCTAAGTGAAAGCTTAATTCTGAAACAATTATGATTCTCAGTGTATTTATATATTTATCATAGTTTATCATTTTCTCAATGGGGACAAACCCTTTTGACTCATCTGAACTAGAATTAATGAGTTATTTTTTTAAAAAACCCACATCCAAGCACTTATTTTAGGGTAAAAGTTTTACAGTTTCATAAAGATGCCCAGATTTTTTACAGACTCCTTTGGACTTCTTCTGACAGTGACCTTGGTATAACATTGAATGAAAAAGTGAGTCACATCCATAAAAATGAACTTTTGCCTACTCAATTTCCAGTAGTCTATTCTTTCTATTACCTTGATCATGTTAAACTTTTTTAATAGTAATGATAAGCAGTTGTTCTATTTTTCCTTTTCATAATGTTCTTCCAATTTTCACCTTTTACTTCAGGTAGGAGAATAAATTTAAAAAGAAAACATAACACAACTCTACCCTGCAAGTACCTCTAAAGGCCTTTGATTTTTTTCTGCAGATTAAGTAGGCTATTTTGCAGCAATAATTTCTCAGTTCTTGGTGATGTTGTTTTTACTTTTTTGTTTCATTTACAATAGCACTTTCCTTTGTGCTTTGCTGAAACTAATCATCTTTTCCTCCAGGTTTAAATGACATAAGAAACCCTTGAATTTCCCATGGTAACAGTTATTATAATATCTCTAATTGTAATTGAAGTGTGCTCTTTAGGAGTTATAATGCTTACAAATTTTCTTGGAATGATTGTTCATATGTAAAAACAATAGCAACACCAACAAAACATAAACCAAAGAGAAAATAGCTCAACAAAGAGACCACTGAAATATACAAGCATTGAACAGAATCTATGCCTTACTAGATAAAGCACTGATCTGAAGTGGGAAAAGCAGCTCAATGCAGTTTCATCCAGAGTAAAATATTCTGGATTAATTTAGAGTCAAGAAAAAAATACACAGGTCTGAGCATTGCCATCACAAAATGAAATCATACTTTTTCCCAAATAATTCAAACAACATAGCATATAAACTGATATGCAGTATATTTATAAGAACTAGGAAAAAATGTGTGTGTGTGTGTATGAGAAACTTTTTTTAACATTTTAACATTTTATTTGTTTTCCAATTATATACAATAGTAATATGTACCCATCAGTTTTTGCAAGGCTCTGAATTCTACAGTTCCCCCCTCCCTTCCCCCCCCACAGAAGGCTCTCTGACAGTCTCTACTTTGTTTCCATGCCATACATGGATGTATAATGAATTTTATAAGAGTAAACATAAGAATAAACATAAACCCCCTTCCCCCAAGAACATGGGAAACCTCAAGAAAGAGAGAGAGAGAGAGAGAGAGAGAGAGAGAGAGAGAATGTACTTCAGTCTGTGTTCAGATTTCAATGGCTCTGTCTCTAGGGTGAATTGCTTTCTTTACCATAAGTCCACTAGAGAAGTTGCTTCAATATTTTTCCCTCAGTTACTAATACTAGCTGTACCTCCACTCTATCTGTCCCCACTCTTATTTCATCCTGACCCTGTCCAAAAGTGTGCTGCATCTGAGTACTCTCTCCCTCAGTCTTCCCTCTCTTCTATCACCTATTCCCCCCTTCCCTCCCCCCATTCCCCACTCATCCTATCCCTTTCCTCCCATCCTTCTCCAGGGTAAGACAGATTTCCTCACCCTATTAAGTATGTATGTCATTTCCTCCCTGAGCCATATCCGATGAGAATGAAGGCTCACTCATTCCCCCTTGCCTTCCCCCCTCCCCTCCATTGAAAAAGCTTTCTTTTGACTCTTATGTGAAATCTCTCAGCTTCTTCTTCATCTCCTTTTCCTTCCTCCCAGTACTTCCCCCCATCGCCCATTGACTCCATCCCTTTACCACATCATACCATTATATTCTGCTCCTTCCTATGTCCTGTCTATATATGCTCCTTCTAACAGCTCTTATAAATGAGAAAGTTCATATGACTTATCAATATCTTCTTCCCCTGCAGGAATACAAACTGTTCAACATCATCAAGTTCCTATGAGAAACTTTCTAATGAGAACCTAATCCTTCAAACATAGCTGGTTTCTATCTTTCATGATAGTTTACAAAGAGAATACATAATATAATTTTTCTGATGCCAATGTAAAATATTAAACATTCAAAAGGAAATTTCAATCCAGGAGTGACTATGTGATGGTGAAGAGTCTTCAGATTAGTTGAGAAGTTAGAAAGATGAATACCTTAGAAAAGACTGAGTTGGAACTAAGTATGCTTACAACATTTTAATACAGTCTCTCAATCAGAATTCTCCTTATTAAGCTTTTGAGTTAGGAAAAATTTCTGTAAGCTGCCAGATAGGACAACTATATCCACATTTGGCTTCCATGTATTCTTGAGTGAATGAAGTCTGGCTTTTTTATGCATTTTGTCCTGATTATGTCTGAATAAATATTGTGACAATGGTACCTAAGTGAGACCAGGTGAGATCAAATTCATTAAAGAGGTGCCACAGATTGTTAGGTGCAGTAGATATAGTACTGAAGTCATGCATTCATCTTCCTGAGTCCAAATCTGACCTCCAACACTTACTAGCTGTGTGACCCCTGGCAAGTCACTTAACTCTATTTTTCTTAGTTTCCTTATCTGTAAAATGAGCTGGAGAAGGAAATGGCAAACCACTCCAGTGTCCTTGCCCAGAAAACCCCAAATTGGGTCATGAAAAATCAGCAAGACTGAAATGACTAAATAGCAACAAAAACAAGGACAGAACTAGAGACAACAGCATCTATTTCCAGTGAGGAGTTAAAAGAGAAATCAAATGACTGGCTTGAACCAACTCAAACAGGAGATACTCTAGCTCACTAAGGGAGTATAAGTCATCTACTCACTTCATTCTATACAAAACTGAACTTGGTGGAGACCCTGAGAAGGGAATACCATAGTACCTCTGTATGTCAAGTTTGAATTCACCCTCTGAATGGAAGAATGTAGTCTCCTTTTGGGCAAGGGGAAATTTTTACTTTTTAAATGTAACACTACTTTCCAAGGGACCAGATGTGTGCCAAGGAATAGTTATATTCTGGAGAACTTCTGTCCTTGCTATATTTTCTCAGTAAATATTTATTTTAAGAACTAATTAATATCAACTGATATCAATAATCAGTATTGGAAGGAGCATACCAGATGCAACATCCTGAGTGATAATGCTAGAAATTTCCCACCCCTTAGGGTTATCCCCAGAACCTTAAGGGGAGAACTGGTCAATGACCCTCTGGGGATCAATACTACCAATAAGAGTGGAAATAGAAAACTGAGTCCAGAGGGTTCTATAATCACAATGGCTACAATATGTAAATAGAAAGAAACCAATCCACCAGACAAACAAATCCATACAGCTAAATTATAATTATATACTCAGTCCCAGGGAAAAGATAAGAACTCTCAGTTCTTTATAGAAGTGAGAGACTATAGATGTGGAGCAATGAATATATTATTATCTTTTGTTGGTTAGCTCTGCTGAAATCCTTTATTTTTTATCTCTCTTTAAAAAATATTTTTTTACAAAGGATTTTATCTTGAGGGGAGGGAGAGAAATATATCACAAAAGTAAAGTTGCTGCAATATATATGCACACACATCAATGTATATACATTTATATGTACATACATATAAATGTATATATTTATATATATATATATATATATATATTTAAATATTTCAGATTACATATGTTATAATACAAGTCTTTGTATTTATATATCTATCTTTGTATCTCTATATATCTAGCTAGGTTGAGGAGGACTAGCACTTTTAGTGTGAGTTTGTTAATCCTTTTCAGGCTGGTTTGGTGTTCAGCTCATTCACCTAACTTTCATCTGAAGCTGCAGTATGCAAAGTGGAGACACTCTGGTAAGCTAGCTCAAAGATGGGTCAACCTAATTTGAGGGTAACTGATAGCCTAAAACTTTTCGGTGAGTTAGAGAAACTACCCCAAGCATGTGAAGGCTTTCCCTAGCAGAAGAGGAGAATGAGAACAATTTATTCCAATGACCATGAAGGTGGAGCACTTAGACCTTGATCAAAGACCTCAAGGATTCCACTACCTTCCAGGTCAGTCATCTTTACTTCTGTCCTGCCACTAGATTTCAATGACTTAGGAAGAGAAAGAGACTAATGAATTTGTACAATTCTGCCTCACTTAAATCTTATTCCCTGAAAGAAAAGACATAACCCATGATGTCACTGGTTCTCTTTGAAAATGAAGGACAAACAATAGCAATCTATCTATCAAATAACTTCCTTAATAGTATAGGATATAGCTGGTTCTTATACATTTCATCTGTCACATGGTCTAACTCAGTCTTAAGATAAATAGTATATTTAATAAATTATTGCTAAATTAATAAATTGTAAGAACATCAGATTTTGCCTATTAGCTCACATTGGAAAATAACAGGCATTAATGTTCATATAGAGTATATAAAATGCTGTTTTTAATAAATGTAACATCTGATCAGTTTGTATCATAGTAGCATATAGTTATATCCAGAAGGTCCCATAGAGGTTATCTGTTTCAATTCTCTCATTGACTTTTGAAGAATTACAAATGAAGAGTCTCAGAGAGGTTAAAAACCTTAGCCAAGGTAACATAGTGAGTTAAGTAGGAATTGTTCCCAAAACCCCCAGTTTCAAATTCAGTAAGATTTTTGCTAGAGTTGCTAAGAGAAAATGAGTAATTCCCTTTAAAGAATTAAAGGGTACTTTCTGAAATCCAACTATATAGTTAAAAGTTAACTGAACTGGGAGCCAAGATGGCGGCATGAAGGCAGCATTCCCAGAGTACTCAGATCCCCCAAACCCCCCAAAACAAACAAAGGATGGATCTAGCCAAAATTTAGAGGGGAAGAACCCACAGAAAGACTGAGTGATACCTTTTCACAGTCCAAGATAACTTAGAAGTTCCGCGGGAAAGGTGTGCTTCACCAGGACCAGAGGATGGAAAAAAAGCTTCAGCGTAGCCCAGCCCAGCACAGCCCAGCACAGCTCAGAGATCACCTGCAAAAGGTTGAAGGGGCAGTGAGAGAACTCTGCTGTACCTGGATGAGCGTGGAGTGAGACGCACAAGCCACAGAACCTGCAGCGAGAATCAGGAAAAAGCAGCATGCACCCCCAGAGACAGTAAGGGAAGTCTGCAGAGATTTCTCTGCTCTCCCTGGAGTAGGACTGCTCTTTGCCTACACTCAGACCCAGGTTGTAGTTTGGGCTTCCATACTAAGATAGCTGGATCTCGCCTTATAGCCCCAGGGCAGAGCATAGTGTTGTAGGCATCTACATATCAAAGCATGGGCTAGAGAGCATAAGACCTTGGAGGAATACAGGTCCCATTAGGGTGTTCTGCTAAAAATACAAACCCCAAAGCCTTGGAAGTGCTGTAAATTAGCCTTGGACTGAAGAAATGAGTAACAACAGGAAAAAAAAAGTATCTGACCATAGAGAAGTACTTCAGTCCCATGGAAGATCAAAACACATACTCAGATGATGACAAAATCGAAGCTTCTGTATCCAAAACCTCCAAGAGAAATAGAAAATGGGCTCAGACTGTGGATGAGCTCAAAAAAGACTTTGAAAAACAATTAAGGGAGATGGAGGAAAAATTGAGAGGAGAAATGAGAATGATGCAGAAAAATCATGAAAACCAAATCAAAACCTTGGTGAAAGATATAGAAAAAATACTGAAGAAAATAATATGTTAAAAACAAGTTTAAATCAAATGGAAAAAGCAAAACAAAAGGCAAATGAGAAGAATGCCCTAAAAAGCAGAATTGGCCAGCTGGAAAAGGAGATAACAAAGTTCTCTGAAGAAAAATCTCCTTCAAATGCAAAATGGAGCTAAAGGAAGTTGATGACTTTGCAAAAAAAAAAGCAGGAAGAAATAAAACTTTCAAATAAACAAAAATTAGAAGAAAATATGAAATATCGCATTGGAAAAAGAAATGACCTTGAAAACAGATCCAGAAGAAATAATTTGAAATATTATTGGGTTATCTGAAAGCCATGACCAGAAGAGCCTAGACTTCATTTTTCAAGAAATAATACAGCAAAATTGCCCCAAGATCCTGGAAGCTGAGGGTAAAATAGAAATCAAGAGAATTCACTGGTCACTCTCTGAAAGGGATCCCAAAAGAAAAACTTCCAGGAATATGATAGCCAAATTCCAAAACTCCCAAATCAAAGAGAAAATTCTAAAAGCTGGCAGAAACAGACAATTCAACTACCTAGGTTCCATAGTCAGGATTACACAGGATCTGGCAGCATCTACATTAAGGGCTTATAGGGATGGAACATGATATTCCAGAAGGCAAAAGATCTTGGTTTACAATCAAGTATCAATTACCCAGCAAAACTGAGCATCCTCTTTCAGTGGAAAAGATGAACCTTCAATGAAACAGGGGAACTTTCAAACTTTCCTATTGAGATGACCAGAGCTGAACAGAAAGTTTGATCTCTAAGTACAGGACACTGGTGAACCATAGAGGGAGTGGAAGAGAGGGACTAACTATGAGGAACTTGAAGATGTTGAACTATTTGTATTCCTGAATGGGAAGAAGATATTGATAACTCATATGAACTTTCTCATTTATAAGAGCTGTTAGAAGGAGCATATATAGACAGGACATAGGAAGGAGCAGAATATAATGACTTGATGTGGTAAAGGGATGGAGTCAATGGGCGATGAGGGAAAGTACTGGGAGGAAGGAAAAGGAGATGAAGAAGAAGCTGAGAGATTTCACATAAGAGTCAAAAGAAAGCTTTTTCAATGGAGGGGAGGGGGGGAAGGCAAGGGGGAATGAGTGAGCCTTCATTCTCATCGGATATGGCTCAGGGAGGAAATGACATACACACTTAATAGGGTGAGGAAATCTGTCTTACCCTGGAGAAGGATGGGAGAAAAGGGACAGGATGAGGGGGAATGAGGAGAGGGAAGGGGGGGAATAGGTGATAGAAGAGAGGGAAGATCAAGGAAGAGGGTACTCAGATGCAGCACACTTTTGGACAGGGCCAGGATGAAAGGAAAGAAAGAATAGAATATATGAGAGTGGGGAGAAATAGAGTGAAGGTACAGCTAGTAATAGCAACTGTGGGAAAAAATATTGAAGCAGCTTCTCTGGTGGACTTACGATAGGGAAAGCAGCTCACCCTAGAGACAGAGCCATTGAAATCTGAATACAGACTGAAGTACATTTTTTTTCTCTCTCCCTCTATTGTTGAGGTTTCCCATCTTCTTGGGGAGGGGTTATATTTATTCTTAAGTTTACTCTTATAGCATTCAATTTACATGGCATGGAAACAATGTAGAGACTGTCAGACAGCCTTCCTTGGGCGGGGGGGAAACTGTATAATTCAGAGCCTTGCAAAAAAAATAATGGGTATATACTATTGTATTTAATTGGAAAAGAAATAAAATGTTAAAGCAGTTAAAAAAAAAGTTAACTGAACTAGCAATCTAGAGACCTAGACTCTGGATTCAGTTTTACTAATAACTAGTTTAATTTCCTGGCCAAAACTCTTGACATCTCTGATCCTCAGATTTTTATCACCAATTAGAAGATTCTGAAGTCTCTTACACTCTTAAATTACGTGAGCTTATGAAATCTTTCTAAGGCAAGTGGTCATTTGCTTTCCATTATGTTTATCTGGGAAATATTGATTTTAGGACCATGAATCTAAACATGAAAAAACCCTCAGAGGCCATATAGTTCAATTCCTTCATTTGACAGATAAGGAAACTAAGCATGAGGGATATCAGATGCCATGTCCAAAATTACTCAAGTATCAAGTAGTATAGGTTATATTTGAACCTATATTAGGGAAAAAAGAACTAACCATGGTGTAACAAGCTTTCTCTGATTCACAAACCTAAATATACAGGTAACCAAAATTACAAATTATGCTATCTATACATGGGAATGATTACAGATGCCCCTAAACAATATGCACAATAAACTACTAGACTTGAAGTTATGTAGACTGGAGTTTTAATCCTGAATCAGACACATCAGATTTTCAGTCCTGGACAAATCACAAATTCTATCTGTTTCCTTATTTGTAAAATGAGGGAGATGGGCTTAAGTGTCTGAGATATTTTCCAATTTCTAACCTATGGATACATAATGATTTTTGATTATAGTACATCAACTGTAAGAGTCATAAGACTCTCTCTCTCTCTCTTCCCTAATAGTCTATTTAAGGTTTATGCTGCTAGGTTCAACATTTTTATTGATTCAAGATTTTTTTTTGTTTGTTTGGGTTTTTTTTTTTTGCAAGGCAATGGGGTTAAGTGACTTGGCCAAAGTCACAGCTAGGCAATTATTAAGTGTCTGAGGCCGAATTTGAACTCAGGTACTCTTGACTCCAAGGTCAGTGCTCTATCCACTGTGCCACCTAGCTGCCCCTTGATTCAGGATTTTTGACACACCCCTTGGAGTGCAGGAAAAATGATATGTTGTAGTTTATAATAAATGTGGACTGGTCTGCAAAGCTCCAGGACCAGCCTTACCATTCATTAACTCTTTCAACATAATGAAAACACTGTTAAGTATTACAGAGTACATAAAAATATATAATATACTCTTTGACTTCAAGGTGTTTTTAATCAAATGGGGAAAAGGATAGGGATATAATAACTACAATACAAATTACTATATATTTTTGTTGTTATTGTTTGTCCTTCATTCTCCATGAAGACCATGGCATCAGGAAGGTGATGCTATGACTTGTAAGTGATTTGGATTTAAATGAGGGAGGGCTCTGCAAAATCACCAGCCTCACTCTCTCCTCCCCAAGTCACCTTGGTCCAGCAGCAAAATATAGATCAGGATGACTAGACATGGCCTCAGCTGCAGTGGGAAACCTTGATTTAAGTTAAGGAAGGTCTTTCCCAGGTCTCAGTTTGATATTAATTAATCATTTAATTCAATGATTAAGGCTTAGCAAGAAAGTTACTGCATAATTAATATATAAATATACATGTGTAATACATAATATATAAATATACAAAATATATGCATATATACTTTTAAATAACTAACAAATTATTTATCATCTTATAGGAAGTAGATTTGCTACTAAAACATTCACAGTTCAAGCAATTGCTGATTGTATAGATAGAGTGCTGACAATTTCAGACAGGTGGATAAGGCTACATGCTAAATTTCTGTTCGATATCATTGACTATAACAAACACAGTGATGGTAACCAATTCAGATCTTCACTAAGAATTATAGTAAAGAAATTCTGCCTGATATCTGTTCCCTCCTCACAAATATTCCTCAATATATTTAAAATCTATAACTTAGCTACTTGAAATTCCCTCTAACTTGAAAAGCTTCAGAGAAACAAACCCACTGGCAGTTTCTTAACCTTAAGCTATAGTTCATTCAGCTGTGAGGTAAACTAGAATGAGTTCCAAAGAACTGCTAAGATTAGGTTAAGATATAATCTCCAAAATGCTTAATAAACATAGGTAACAGGAATACATACCTTTCGGCCAGGAATCCAACTGACTTCTACTTAAAGTGGCCACCCATGATAAGCTTCTAGATTTGAGGAATAAGCATCTGCACATTTGATTACCTTATCCCTCAATTTCCCTAGCCACAGGGGGAAAGTTTTTAGCTGGCAAGTATCAATGCCAATGCAAACATAGATAGGACTTACTACTCAGAACCATGCCATGTCTCCTCATTGGAATGCTTTATGAACTGTAGCTCATTAATCAACCAGTCATCTCTGAGAGGCAGGATACAGGAAAAAAATCTTAGCTTGGAAGGTATCCTGAAACTGCCAGGTGCTGGAGCATATATTTACCTCCCCAGGAACCAAAGATGAAGGTTAAATCCCCATCAGACCATTAATACCGACAAGTATAAAGGACATTGTAACAAGTAGTTCCAAAGAATATTAAAATCCCAAATACAGGGAAATTTTGATTTTGCACCTATAAGCATTCCATAATCTGCTCAGATACAATGTGGGGGGGGGGGGAGAAGCTCCACAGAGAGTACTGAAGTGACCTTCTTAAGGGAACTGGAGATTAATAATATAAATCAACAAGGATTAATTAAATACCTACTATGTTCCAAAATCACTTGTAAATTCTATTGTCATCCCTATTTTACAGAGAAGGGAACTCAAGCAGAGAGAGATTAAGTGATTTGTATAGTAAGTGGACAAGTGATTAGTAAATTTTTGAAGCCTGATATCCTGATCCCAAGCCTAGTACTCTCTCCACTGTCACCTAGATGCCACTTAAATAAATGAATAAATGAACAAACAAAAAGATATTGTATAATTTCTAGGGGTTTATATCATAAAGGGAAAAGTAGAAGATTATATGTATAAAGGTAACAATTTAAAATATATACATAATGAACACAAAGCAAAACTAGCATGGGAATTAAGGGATGGAGCATAATACTAATAACTGAAGGAAAGATGAAAAACCCTTTATTGGAGGTTACAGTGGAGCTGAGCCTAGGAGAGAAGAGGTGAAGAGAAAGGATTACACAGAATCTGGCAGCATCCACATTAAGGGCTCATAGGGATTGGAACATGATATTCCAGAAGGCAAAAGATCTTGGTTTACAAGAAATAATCCAGAAGGGAAAGAGTTTGCATGTCATGCAAGAAAGGCTAAAAAAGGTCATTAAGGTAAGAGAAGGAATCTTATGTACTTCACTGCTATTTGGGGTTTTCTTGGCAAAGATACTGGAGTGGTTTATCATTTCCTACCCAACTCATTTTACAGCTGAGGAAATTGAGGTAAATATCAGTAAATGATTTTCCCAGAGTCACATAGCTAGTAAATGTCTGAGGACAGATTGGAACTAAAGATGAGTATTCCTGACTCCAGACCTTCAGTCTATGCACTATGGTGCCAAGCATTTTCTCTCCTTATGTCCAGTGAAGAACAAATAGATCGTTTTGGTTAGAATACATATTATATGAGGAAGAATAATTTAAAATTTACAAATAACAAAAAGGTTGTGTCAATTTGATAATGTTACTGTTCTTACCTTCTATTCCCTTCAGATCACTGTATCTGAATATATTCTATTGCTTACAAAGTACCTGGAGTAGAGAGAAAGGACTGGGATAACCCCAAATAATCAAAGAGTGTGTGGTGGGGGGGAAGAAGGAGAGAAGGAAACAGACCAAAGAAATTCAATTTATTAATGTGTATTTAAGCAACCTATCCTTCATTGGGAGGTAGGGGAAAGAAAAAAGAGGAGTTTTTTTTTCCTTCTTGGGCTCACCTGTAAACTTGACATATCCATTTTGTTTATTATTGTTAAGTCCTATTTTTCATATACTTTCCTAATTTCCCTAGATGCCAGCATATTCCCTTCCAAAATTATTCATATTTTCATTTTTAATTTAAATATTCTGCAGAAACTCATATTTGTCTAGGCTATCTTTCCAATGATTATGTAATCTTGATAACCAGGATTTTTCTTCATTTTCCTTTATATTTCCATTGCTTAACACATTAGTTTAGAAATAGTATTTAATGAATGATTGCTTGGTTGATTGATTAGAATTCAATTCTATTAAACAAGCATTTATTAAGGGCCATTATATGTATAGCAGGTTATTAGACTTAAATGCTAAACAAAATAAAAATGAAAGAAAATCAAAGCAAAAGAATATACTTTGCCCTCTATGAGCCTACATATTGCTAGAATATTGTATTGTCACACTTGAATGTGATGATTTCAGGCCAAGTGCATAGTTACTACCATAAAGTAGTGGGACTCGCTGAAAGGTATGCAACTTCAATCAAGCTACAATCAACAACCTACTTAGAGTAAAGTAGTCAGCAGTGGTTAAGGGAAGTCAAGAAAAAGGACTTTTAGAAGTCAGAAGACTGGAGAAGCCATCAAGAGAGCAGGAAAATAGTTCTTAACTTTAGAATCCTTGCAGGAAAACCACAAGAATCTCAATAAGAACAACTCCAGCTCTATTTGGTTTCAAACAACTTAGTAGACATGAAGACTACTTATTTCAAGTGTCCTTTGCAAGAATGCAAAGTAAAACTCCATAAACAACCAAAGAAACCTACTAGGGCATTAATAGAAATAGAGATTTACAAGTCTAGCTACATTGAAATACAAAAATGTATACAAATTTTTTGTTTACAATTTAGGTACCAGTAAATAATGGAAAATCAGTGTTTTGTGACCATGAGGGAAAATGTTTGGTTTTTGTGCTGCTTGCATTATGAACAAGGTTAGAGTATACTGACAAACAAATGGCTTGTAGACCTCTGTTCTAAAACTCTAAGGTTTCATTTATATTCATATTTATTTAGCTATTTGCCTTGATTAAGTAGAATATACTATTCTTCTAAAGGCCAATTCATATTGCTTTTATATTTTATAGCACCTAACATTTTCCAGTACATGGTAAGTAGTCAATAAATACTTGTTGATTAAGATATATATTCCTTATTCTTTGTCTCCCTTTATAAAAATGAACTCTTTTTCCTTATATTTTTTGGAAAGCATTTTATCTTAATATCTACTTTGCCTTATCCCATTTTATTTTGTGCCATACTTGTTTATATTTGAAGACTTCGTTGCTTCTCCCTCATTAGATTGTAAAATTTCCAGTTATTTTCTTGATTCTTTCAACAAAATAGATATTCCAGCCCATCTATAATTATTTTTTCTTCATTAAATTTTGTCTATGTCCTCTCATAAATCCCTAATAAGAAATCCACCCAGCCTTATAGGATCCTTCTTCTAGATCCTTTAGCATTTCATGATCAGCATTAAAATGCACAGATCTTCCATCCATTATCCCTATGTTTTATTATATAATGAACCAATTTTACTGTACCTAGTAGGATTCTAATAATTGTTGGTTTAATTGAATTGAGGCAACCCACCAGGGTAGACATCTATATGGGAAAGAACATGGAGCATCATGAAAAATATTCATTTATTACAGAACCTTTAATGAAAGAACTTGATTTCTCCTGAATTTTCCTGTTCTGAACATTTTATATGTGTGGATCATTGTACAGCTATTATATAGTTGGGATTAGTCAGTTATAAAGCAAATTGTCCACACACACACACACACACACACACACACACACACACACACACACAAACTCCAAACCTTAAACCTTTAGGAAAGGCAGAGTATAATGAAATATAAGTGACCCAGACTAAATGTGGGCAGTGAAGGAGATAATGTGGCAGTCCATCAATTGAAACACTGCGTTTTTCTACAGTCAGTGTGTCTCAAATGGCAGCAAAAGGGGTTGAAAACCACCTCTACCATGAGGAGTGTGTTTATGTATTATTCACAGCAGCAAATAATTGCAAAATGTCAACATTTCATTTTCCTCTTTAGAATTTCCTTTGATTAGTGACCTAATTAACCATTAAGAAGAAAAGTTTTTTTTAGTGTAAATATAAAAAGCAATTTTTTTTCTTCCTAGCAGCAATTTGTGATCTTAAAATGTCACAGGCAGGCACATCATGGAGGTGCTACCAACGAACACTTTTCAAAAAAATGACTCTGTGTCAGAAATGTGTGTGTGTGTGTATTGTTTCGTCTTCACCCTTGAATAAGCAATGCAAATATAGATATGGTCTATACTTCTTTCCCATTTTGAAAAGCATTCAGTGTTTTTCCTGTCTGAAAAAGGTTCTTTTTAATCTATTCAATTCAGTGGCTGAATTCTATATAGATAATGGTATGCTTGCCTTGCAGGCTTCTGGCATGATAAGCCTAATTCAGCCCACATCAAATGCACACATGAACACATGTACATACATTCATGAGCACAGAACATGTTAACATGTGAATTTTAAAGACATTTCCTCAAGTCAGTATACTAGATGTCAAGGTAGAAAAATCTCCCAAGAGATCTCAGCTGGAAACATTTCTGCAACAGCATCTCTCACAGTTGACAGTAACCTGACCTTTTATTTCAGGTGTCTATAGGGACCAAGAATGAACAAGATGCATAAAAATGTAAAAACACAAACAAGCAAAACCCTTAGCCATATAACTTTCTTTTTAAGGGGTTCAGGTCAGTATTCTGAAGGTTTCTTCTTTACATTTACGATAATGAACTTTCCTTTTTAAAACCAAGCAAAATATAACATAGTAAAAGATTTCGTATTTGTTGAAATTATAACTGGAGTTGAAATCCTACTTTGTTGCTTGAAACAGCATCTTTAAATATTCTGATTTCTATGCTATAGATTTTAAGCATTAGAAAAGTCAAATACATATATACCTGCATATGTAGATACATGTTAAATACATGCATCCTTACATGTGTACACACATTTATAAATAATTCAAGTGTGATTTGGGGGAGAACTCAAGTTTCTTCAGAGAAGAGACTGCAAACCCTATACCTAGCACCATATTTAGCATTTAATAGGCATTTAACAAGTGATCACTGAATGAATGTTTGTTAAATTCAACTGAATTGTAATGAGGGATGGGTTATATCTTCAAGTAACAGGAAGTCTCAGGAAGACTTTTGAAGGGTGACTGAATAAAACTATTGTTATTAGGTTATCTTTTAGGAAAAATTGTCATGTAATGTCATGATCAGGGGGTTGTGTGATCAGGAGTTCTTAACCAAGGTCTAAGAATTTTTAAAATGTTTTGATAACTTTGTTTCTGTAATACTATGTATTTTATTTGATACATTTAAAAATTTCATTCTATGAATTGGTTAAGGGGCTTTACTAGCCTGAAAAAAGGCTACATGCCCCAAAGAAGGATAAAAATTTCTGCTAAAATAATATAAATGAATATAAACATGTTATTAAGTCATTTTGTGTTGTACTTTAGTCACTGGGGAAACCTGAAGAATTAATTGCTATACTCAAATTCTGATTTACCAGAGTTCCCTTTAAAATGGTTCTAAAAAAGCTTGTTCTTAGGGGAATTATAGGAAGGGAAAGTTTCTAAGTGCAGTCCCATAATAGCTTGCTACTAACCCACACTCAAGATGTTTCTACACAAAACCATCGATTAAATGATCTTTAAAAGTGTAGCCGTCCAACTTTAATAGATAACTCGACAAATATTTAAGTATTTACTGGGTACAAGGCACTGTGTTAGCAGGTGTCAAACTTTTGGCCATGGAGCCATGGGATCTACAACTCTCCAGAAACATAGTCTGAACCAGATTAAAATGTAGTTCTTATCTGATTTTAATGTGAAGACTATACTGATTTTAAAAAGAGAAATATATAAATGAGTGGGTTTTCTAAGTCAACATGCAGTCCATAGGCATCTCTATGAACAGTTAAATAATCCTTTTTTTGTATTTGTGTTTGATATCTCAGTTCTAAAACACTAGTGTGTTCTTTGTATAAATAATTAGTACAATGGAATGTTTGTAACTATATCATTAAGTGTACACATCATCATTCAGATTTGCATCAAAAATCTAATGCAACAGGTATTTTAGAAATAAATAATTTCAGCTTTACTCTATAGTAGTATAGAGCTACAATAATATTTGTATCCTAGAACTGTCTCTCATATAATGGGGTCCTATTCCCACAGACTAAATTTATACACATTAAAAAAAATCCTTACTTGGGACTTTTTCCCTTTTATTTGTCTTTGTTTTAAGATAATGAAATAAAGGAGAAATCTAATAACATATATACTGAAGGACTTTATTAGATTTGAAAGCATCAAGCAAATTTTGTAGTAAAAATCTTCTTTAGAAGAGAATTCTAGAAAGTTATATCCTAGTCCTAGCTCTACCTCTCATAGCTTACTTCATCAAGATCTTTGGGGTTCAGTTTCAATAGGCTCATACAATTTCATTGATATAAAGAAATTTAGAGATCATTTGTTTCTGTAGGTGCATATAATTCATTCTGGAGGTTCATATAATTTCACTAACATAAATAAACTCAGAATTCATTTATTTCAACCCAACTTCATTGTTCTACAAGGCCATTCTCTGTCTACATAATCTAGGAGTCTAGTGAAATAGTCTTAATTTGATCCTAACTTTTACATATTCTCAGGAAACATAAACTGGAAGTTAGGAAATACAAATATTAGGTTAAAATATAAATTTTATTTCATTTGAAAGAGATACAGCATTATATATCTTAGACCCTCAATAAATATTTGTTGGATGAATATCTATTCCAACACTCCATCTAAGTGAGAAAATTAACCAGGAAACATGATGCCAAACTTTTTCTCTGCCTGTTTATGGTCCAACTAGAAGATAATTATTAAATGTTGCCACAAGGAAATTTGGAAGGCCAACTGGTAGTTTAAGTGTAAATGAAAACACCAATTACTTGTAGCAACTAAGTGTGACTTTTTTCAATCTTAAACTCTGGAAGAAGGATAATGTTTTGGAGAAACTTCCTTCAATATTTTAGGACATCTATGATATGACTTCAATCTGGTTACTTTCTCCAGTCATATAGATTACTTTTTATTCTGTGTCATTCACCAAGCTTGACTAACAGAAAAAATGAAAATATAAAGATGAGGTTATCAAGAGATACCTAATAAATATACCCATAGTAAAAATTGCTCAAAGGAAGGAACATCTGTATTATTATTATTATTGTGTTTTTTTTAAATAACCCATCTCAACTGGTTTCCAGGTTGGCTTGGCATGTCAAAGTAATTAATATTTTTCTAAACTATACAGAAAAGAAAAAAGGCTAGGGGTATGTTCTCTCTCTCTCTCTCTCTCTCTCTCTCTCTCTCTCTCTCTCTCTCTTTCTCTGTGTGTGTGTATTTGTGTTTATAATGTTTGTTAGAAGATGTTCAACACACTTTATTTAAAGAATCCTGGATAGAGATCCGCAAAGTAACACTGGGGAAAGTGTCAGTTACACTTATTAGACATTCCCTAGATCTTGAACTCTTAAAAAAATAACTTATCTTTAATCATTTTTAAGAGGAAAGAATTAAGAGAAACAAGGTCTTTGGCCTAGAAGGCTCCTATCTCCTTTATCCACAGGACTCTATTAGAAAACTGTGACAGCCCCAAGTGTGGAGAAGATAACGTCACTATCCAGAAAGGAGCAACACTGGGCTGATTGTTCACACATTCTTCAGATGCCTTTAACCAGACAATGGATAAATAGGTTCTTCAGGAAGAGATTGGAAAATCACAGGAGGAGAGATTGAATGTCTCCTTTATTGCTTTAAAGCAGATGAAATTATCCTTACATACCAAGTATTCAGAAATACTGCACCAACTCACTGAGCACCAGTCACACTTTTCTCAGAGATCTGGAGAAATGCCCTCTGATTTCAGGGCTTATTTTTTTTTCTTTCAGGGAACAGAACCAAGTAACACCTGGCTTATGGCAAATGAGAGAAGAGGCCCTTCCTGGAATTTTCCCCAAAAAACTATCCCATTCTAATAGCAAATGTTAAAATGCTTATTTTTCCTAACTGTCTAGACTGTCAGTTCCACCAAGATTTATTCAGGTCCTTGGTTTAGTTTCAGCAAAACTCAAATCCCAAGAGACATTCAAGTATAAACTCCAGCAATTATTAAACTCACCAATCGTGAAGTTCAAAATTTACTGAAGTAAAACATTTAAGCTTCTGAAAACAGATGCTTAAAGCAAACTTACTCTTAAGAGAAAATAGACCACTATCTTTCTCTCATGATTTCATTGTCAACCTGCCTGAGGGCAAGGGAAAGGAGGAATATTGAACCCTAGAGAATTCTTCTCCTGGGCAGTAACTAAGAGGTGCATCCAAAAGGGCAAGCAACTACATGAAGGACAAGACTATGATGCTGGGTCTGAATTTGCTAATGAAATCAATCAGTTTCTGTTAATAGATATATATATATATATATATATATATACATATATATATATATGTATATATATATGTATAATATCCATATTTATATACTTTACAGATACTTGATATAAAACTTGTCTTACTATTGAAGTATATATGTTTTATATATATATAAAGTATATATGCATGTATGTATGCATGCATGTATGCATGTATTGAACTAAATATATTTTATTGCTGTTCTAATACTAAACCTGTACTAAAGCCTTAGTTTCATTGGAAAATCTAGAGGCTCCTGAGTTCTTGAAGTCTGTAACAAATGATCTCTTGTAAATTCTGAAAGTGGGGAAAAGCTTTAATCATGGTTCTGGTAACGGATTACATATTTGTTTTTTGAGGGCAAACCTACTTATGTTAGGGGAAAAGGACATCTATTAAAGTGAAGATGATTTCTATTGACACCAGTGGGAAGACACTAGTGAGTGATTTCTATTGACAAAAGAAATTAAAAGTCATTGAGCATACTTATATGGATGACTCTGCTGGTCTCTTTCTCATACATTTACCTGTTTTCTTTTTTTACTCCTTCTCAAAAAATAGGTATGGTTTTGTCCATTTTATTTGATTTTGGAACTTGTTCTTGTTTGGATATAACCTAGACTGACTGGTCATTTATGCTTAATGTAAGAATGCATAAAAGAGCAAAATAAGAAATTCAGAGATCACTCAACAATTAAGGTAGGGAGACTTTTTTGGTCATATCAAGAGAAAGGTACTCAAAAATAGATTACCAAAGTGAAGGGTTAAATTAAAATCTTCCTTGTCACCCATCATGGTCCAAGGAGAAGGAACTTCCTGAGCACACTGAATCAAAGAATGTTATTGAAAGCATGTTTTGGGACAGGGAGTGCTCGGGAACATTCCTAGTAAACATGTTTCAGGATCCACAGCTGGAGACTTGGCCAGTCCCTGGGTGTTTACCACAAGACATCTGGAGAAAGAGATTGTACTCAGGATCTGAAGGTGTTTTGGTGGAAACTCGCAGATCACTGTGTTCAATCATGGAAGCCATTGATCATTGAGTTCAGTTGTGAAAACCCTTGGACCTGAGTAACACTTATATAAGCACCATAAAGATCTTTCTTGGGAAATGGGCTTTTGGAAGTCTTCTCCTTCAGAAAGAATGCTCTGCCAAAGGGACATTCCCAAGGAGACCCTGAGGGTTGTGTTGTGACATTACAGAATTTCCCCAGCCAGAGTTTCAGAATTGTTGGAGCCTCCTCAGATTGGATATCTCTTCTCGTTTTAACTCTTGTCTTTCCATTTCTTTTTCTATTTTGATGTTTTCCTTCATATATATATATATATATATATATATATATATATATATATGTATATATATGTATATATATACATATATACATATATATATGCATATAAGTAATCTTGTTTCTCTTGACTTATAAGTATATTATCTTGGGTTAAAAATATATTAGGGTTAAAATCTCATCTAAAGACTTACAATAGAGTGGCCATGTCATTGTGGGAATAGGTCCAAACTGATCAAACATAAAAGTCTGTGAAACCTGTAACCCTTTCTTTTATGCAAGGACACCTCATGTTGGTTGAACTAAGTGAAGGTCCCTAGTTTATGATGACCTTTAGCTAAGTATCTAAAAACATCCTTAAAGCTCCTTTGTACTCAGAGGACCAAGAAATGATGTCAGTTGCCTGAACTTCTGGTCCCCTGGGGCATTCAAATCTTGAGAGTTGTTTCAATATCTCTTAAGGAAAAATTAGCCTAGATTTTATGGTGGGGAGTAGTTAGGATATTGGTCTTGCCACAGAGGCCCAACAAAATTCCCTGGCTTTTGCTCAAGTCAAATAAAAAGACATAGTAGAGAAAGGATTTCTCTAGTTTATCATTGTTTGTTTCATATTACTTTTGTCCATGCATGCATAGGAAAATTATTAAGTAAATACTTCTTCTGGAATCCAACAAACAGTAATTATTTCATAAATAATTGACATGTATTTAGTACTTTGGTTAGTGGTAGGGTAATTTGGATGGGTTGGGAACAGAGATAGAGGAAAATAATAAAGAAAAGGACTTTGTCCTTGACCTCAAGAAGGAAAAACATGACAGTAATTTACAATTCAATATAGCATATACAAGGGGGAAAAGATGAGAAAAATATAATTAGACTATAAAACAAATGACTTGACAATGTGATATAGCAATCAAAAAACCTAATGATAGCTTGAGTTTCAATAGGAGAGGTATAATTTCCAGGAAGTATGGAGATGGCAATTCTACTATAGTCTTCCCCAGTCAGATCTTAATCAAAGTATTTAGATCAGTTCTAGGAGTCATAGATTAAAAAGGACATTGATAAATTGGAGATGGTTCAAAGAAAATCAACCATAATTGTGAAAGATCCTAAGCCTACCTCCTAAAAGGTTTATTTAAACCAATAAGGACACTTAGTCTACAAAAAAGAAGATTGAAGGCAGATATGATAGCAATGTTCAAATATTGTATAGGAGGGATTAGATTTTATGTTTGGCCCACATGATAAGACTACAAATGGATTCAGATCAGATGGATCAAAGGAATGGATCAGATTTTGTGATTTTAGGAAATTTGTGATTTTAGAAAAACAAAAGAAAATGTCATTACTAGCAAAAGTTCAAAAATATAATAGGCCACTAGCAGAGATAGCCAGTCCCCATGTCTTCAAGGTTTTCAAGTAGAACTACTTTAGGTATATTATTGTAAGGATTCCTTTCATAAATAAATTGAACTAAATTACTGAAAAAGGTGCCTTCTAACTCTTTAATTCTATTATTATTTTTTAAGGCCATTTGAATGCTTTGAAAATATAAAATGAGTTTACTAAGACTAAAATAGTCAAGGAAGGATCACAACAGAAGGAGCTAACTCATGACCTAGGATTTAATTTCTAGACCTTATCCTTAATATTGTAAATATAATTTTTAAACATCCTTTAAATTTTATTGTTATTAGTGACTAAACCCCAGATCTTTGGAGGAGCTTTGAATCTAGAACTTTTTTCTAAAATATTGTCCAAATAAATAACCTATGCCTTGCAAAAAATAGTTCCATCTTGTACTGAAAGCAGTCTAGATTTCCAGCAATATGTCATAAAAATATTTAATGCTCTTGCTCTTTGATCTAAATAACAAAAATTCCCTTACTAGCCAATTGTTGTTATGTCATTCTACAACATTGTTTGATACTTCAGAACTTTCATACAAAATCTGCATTCAAAAATCCTATGTATAACTAATTTTTTCTTGTTAACTTTGGGAGAAGCCCTAGGAAGAACTAGTAGAACTGGATAAAGATGAACAATCTGTTTTTTTAAAGAAGTTGTCGCCAAAGTAAAATATAGTTCTTCATGTCTATATATTTTTTTATGAAAATGTGTTCCATATATGTATAAAATATATTCAATTTTTTCTCTTGTTATTGCAAGACAAAATTATTCCCTACTTCCTTTAAATATAGGAAGGAGCTTGTAGGAAGCCTGGGGATTAAGCCAAAAATATATTTCTGGGTTTTATTGGTTCAGTGGAAGAGAGATCTGTTCTAGAATCTTAGGCCTATCATTAACCTTAGAAATCATTAATGTTCTCATTACTATGGCAGTATGGTAAGTAATCAGAAGCCTTGTTTGCAGAGGTAGCTTGGAGGTGCAGTTCTGGTTGGCAGAAGAAATAGGTCAATCATAAGTCCTTCTTGGAGAGGCTTCCAGGAGGTATAGTGTAGGGATAAAAGATACAAGGCCAGGAGGAAAAAATTGCTCAAATGGAATGTGGAGTTGTTAGGGATTAAAAAGCTTAATGTCAATGAATTGGACTCAGGCACCAACAACTGAAAACTGAATTGTAGTTGTAGGATAGATAGAGTCTGTTTTAACCATCTCATATCAGAGCAGATTGAAGACATGTTTGAAATGGGCAAGGATAAACTATCTGTCTAAAAACTCTGTTGTTTATGAATCATTCAATCACCCCTTAACCCCTTTTGCAGAGGTTTGGACATACGTTGTGAATATTGCTATACCAGTCAGTCTCCCAGGAACTTCTTAGAGCCATAGGGCTTATGAAGATACTGTTGATAGAATACCTTGCCCAGTGGTGTCAGTTCTTATGTTCTTTCCTCCAGCCCTCATCTCTCCCAGTTGAATAAACAATGGATTTTTCCTGTTACTACAACTCTAGGATAGGGTGAACTGGGAATTCTTTTTTGCCCTTCTAGAAATATTAAAGAGATGGGAAGGCAGTGAGTGTAGCTTAGGAATGACAGTTTTTGCTACACCTAAGCCAGATAGAAAGCAGGATGAATTCTTAGTGATATAGGAAGCTTGTGTAGGAATGGTGCAGTCTGATAACTTCCTGCTTAGAGTGATAAGAAATGATAATCATAAAGGGTTAGTTAGAGGATTCTGAGAATCACTAGGAACAATAGTAAACCAATAACACCAGAGATAAAACTTTTATGGTGGTTTTCCATATGGAACTTTGAAGAATTGTTTATTTTTTGTTTGTTTTTTTGTTTTCTTGTATGATAGAACAAGTGCCCAGAGTGAGAAAAATATACAAGATCCATGACAGAGGATTCTACTATATCAGAGAAATGCCTTTGAAGTTGTTGGAGTCTTCAGAGTCTACCAAAAGCTAATGGTAGTCCAAATAGTCAACTATCATTTATATCTGGACTGCAGATATTCCTGTTTTCATACATTTGTGGGTAAGTGGAAGAAAAAAGATAGCAATATAAACATAGACCAGTTCATTCTTGGCAGGGTTAGACAAGCTCTACACAAATAGGAATGAGTGCCACTTCATTAAAACAATTTCTTTATTACAAGTCAAGAAGTTCCTCAAATACTTAAGAATCAACTCCATAAACAGCTTTCTAATTTCTCTGTTCATGATTTCACTTCATGGGAAGTTGTCAATGGATCACTGAACAGGTAATATTCATCCCTCCCTGCTTCCCCTTCCCCTCTGCTATTGCTTATCTGATTTCCCACTTCTCATCTATCTTCTCTCAATATTTTTCCAAGTTCAAACCCATTAATCAAGGCTGAGCATAAGCTCATTTCCACATGAAGTCTTTACTGCTGAGGTACAGATTTCTCTGATTTCCTATTGTAATTCTAATCAGATTTTCCCTTGTCTCACTTCCTTCTTGACTTCCTTCTTTTCTTTCTTCTTTCCTTCATTCCCTTTTTTAAATTTTATTTTTATTCAATAGATTTTATTTATTGACTAAGTACTATGCTGAACACAGGCACTACAATGCATTTTATTCCTTAATTCTTTTCAAATTGTGTTCAAATTATTTGATGACTAAATCTTATCTCCTAAATGAGAATGAACTTCCCTGAATAATAACAATAATAATTCCCTTTTTCTATGGTGCCTTAATGTTTAAAAAGGTTACATTTAATGATCTCCTGACTCCTGGTCTTGTGTCTTGCTGTTAACCTATTCAAAAATGTCTTTAATCCACTATGTCCACCAAAATTCTCTCTCCACTCTTCTAGGTGTTTTCAAATTGTCTTCATGCAATTTTCCCAGATTCCCCAAGAGATCTTTCCTCACTCTGAACTTTACTGAAACTTTATTTTGCCTTTCTTATTATTTTTTATGTGGAACTCATCTGAATTGTTGTATTCTGTACTCAATGCCATGATTTAAAAAAAGGAACTTGATAAACTAGAGAGTGACCAAGGTAATTTGAATGAGCCTAGTGCTAACATTACAGAACCACAGAATTTTTCAGTTTTAAGGGATGTCAGCATCTATTTAGGAAGCTAGGTGGCACAGTGAATAAAGTGTTGGACTTGGAGTTAGGAAGACATAGTTTCAAATCCTGCCTGAGACACTTTGTGACTCTGGGAATATCATTTAACCCTGAGGAATTTTTCTCAGGTTTCTCATCTGTAGAATGGAATGATAATAACATTTATTTCTCAGGGCTGTATGAGGACCAAATAAGATAATATTTGTAAAATAGTTTCCTTTTCCTTTGTAAACCTTAAATTGATATAAATGGCATATGTAATAATAATGATGATAATAAATTATTTCAAATTATAGCCCCTGCTACAATAGAATAAATTAATACCCAAGCAACCTCACTGGGGAGAAATGACTACTTCCAGAAACACCCTATCTAAAAGTTGGATAACTCTAGCTGTTATGAAGTCTTCTTTGAGACCCAACTCAAGTTTATCCTTTTTTTATACCTTCCTTTTGTTGCTCTTGTTCTCCCAAGTGGGACCAAATAAAAAGGTTTAATGTCTCTTCCACATGACATCCCACTATTAAGAAGCTACAGTGAAGAGAAGCACATTTTGGGGTGGCTAGGTGGTACAGTGGATAAAGCACAGGCCCCAGAGTCAGGAGTACCTGGGTTCAAATCTAGTCTCAGACACTTAATAATTACCTAGTTGTGTGGCCTTGGGCAAGCCACTTAACCCCATTTGCCTTGCAAAAACCTTAAAAAAAAAGAAACTACAACCCCTCACATTACTAATTGCTTCAGCTGTCCCTCATATGATAGTTAAAATTTGCCATCATTCTGGTTGCTTTCCTCTGAATGATTGACTTATCAAGGTTCCTTTTAAATAGGGATACCTAGAACTTCTCATAATACCATATATGAGACCTGACCCAAGGAAACTACAAAGGATCTAGAACTTCCTGGATCCCAAATGCACTGCATCTTTTAATATGACAGTCTAAGATTAAATCAGCCTTTTTATTGAGAAAGGGGACTGTCAAATAACAACACAAAGCTATATTGACCTCGTAGTTCACTAATATACCCAAATCTTTTTTTTGGAAAACTGTTCTCTATGTTTCCATCTCCATATGAAGATTATTTCTTGAGCCCAAGTAGAAGATTCCTTTACACTCTTCACATTGTCAACCAGTCTGTTAACTATCCCTCCTGGGCTGCTATCATTTGAACATCTTATAAGTAAGCCATGTATTCCTTTGTCCTAGTAATTTATCAAAAAAATTGTCTCAACAGACTCTAAATAGATTTCTAAGGAACTCCACTGGAAGCTTTTTGCTAGTTGACATTGAACTATTTATAAATATTCTTGAGTTTAGTCATTTAATCAGTTCCAAATCTACCCAACTGAAACGTCATTTAGCCCATATCTGTCCATCTTTTTGAAAATAATATCAGGAATATGATGGTTTAAAGGAGGTTGCAAATCCTATTCTAACTGTCAGAAAGGGTTGATATAGGTTCAGCTAAGTTGAAGGAAAAGGAAGGAAAAGAAATGAAAAGATATTATAGTTTTTGCTGCCTGAGTGAATGTAACTGTGGGTCTGACTCACATAAGAGCAGAAATAGGTAAGTATTATGAGTTTTCTCATGAAAAACCTGTGACAATTCCTCTAAGAAGAAAAGGATGCATGACATTTTAAGTAAAGCAGCAAAAGAGTAGTTGAAAGACATAATAATAATATTAATATTATTAATAATAATAATAATAAATAATAGTTCAGTAGGGGAAAAAAACCCAACATATGAAAATGCATCTTACAACTTAGTAGAAAAGCAGCCCAGCAGATGACAGCACTTGATCAACATATACCAGCAGTAATTCTAGGGGTAGAGAGTGGGGGGAGAGAAGCAAACAGTGACAGTTTTAATTGTTAGTAGTGCTCTATTGTAATGTCTATTGATGAGTATGAATTATTCAAGTGTACTTCCTCTTTCTCCGGAGAGGATGACAGAAAGTGTGTTTATGTTTACATCAAAGAGAAGAAAGATCTTCCCTGTTACTACTTTGCTGGTCAGTTGTTGTGTTCTTGCTGGCTAGTTTATCCTTTACTCAGAGGAATATTGAAGAGGTGGGAGACAAAGATGGAAAGTTCTCTGTTTATTCAACCCCAAGCAAATGCTTAAACACCCCTTTTCACTCCCAATCCCGAGGCATTCTCTAATTACAAGTCAAACAATGCCCCAGTGCTTGCAGATAACAGGTGTTAAAAGTTTACAACCCTAAATTCTACTAAAAACCTCCATTCTTTTCAGATAAATTGCTATCTAATTGTGCTTCTCTCAGTATGCTCTTTTCCATTTTAATTTTGCATATTAAGTATTTTTTGGGTCCTTAATATGATGTCCTGCAGTGTGTTGGCAACTTAAAGGTGTGATTCAGTGTCAGGTGTTTCCATTGTTATTTACTGGGGGGGAAAGATTCAGAGGAAGAGAATAGACTAGATGTGGATCACAAGAGATTTTCTTTTGTCCTACAGGGAATTACAAACAAGAAACAGCACAAGCACTCGAAAAATAGTGCAGATGGAAGTTCTGATAATGTACTAGAAATGGTAGAGTTTGGGAATCTCCTGGTATCTCTAGTTGGGATGGGTCTTCAAAAGAACTTCAAAGCTAGGGGAAAATATGATTTTTCAAAGAGAAACTTTGTCCATATGTTTCCTTAAACAATCTACAAAGAATTCTAAACTATCTTTTGTGGTATATATAAATAATGGTAGCTAATACATAGGTTTTGACAAAAGAAAAATGTAAGAATTTATTGTTCTGAATAATGATGAGTTGTAGAAAATAGAGAGTTAGACTTAGAGGCACAAAGACCCCAATTCAAATCTCACTACTGTCATTTACTACTTCTATGATTAAAAAAAAATCATTCACTTTACCTTTCTTGCCTGTAAATAAATGATCTATTATTTATCCTCCCCAAACCCTTCCTTCTTCCTAAATTCTCAGGTGTCATTCAGGTATCTAGGTGTTATTCTTGACACATCACCATCTACTATCTCTTATATACAATTAGTTGGCAAGTTCTATTAATTCTGTCTTGAAGCATCATCCCATTCTCTTTGCACTACCATTTTAATATAGACCCTAAACACCCTCTATCTAGACAGACTATTATTACTATAAATCATCTTGATTAGACCTCCTCTCTCGTCTTTCCCTACTCCAGTACATCTTCTACTCCACTATCAAACTGATCTTTCTAAAGCTCAGATCTCACTGTATCATTCTTTTATTCAATAAACTCTATTTATCCCCAATTGTTTCCAGAATCAAATGTAAAACCATTGATTTGACTTTTAAAGTTTTTTTTTATAACCTGGCCCTTTCCTAACTTTCTTTTCTTTTTGTACCTTATTCCTTTCTATGAATAGTATAATTCAATGACATAGTATAATCCTTCTTCAAAGAAGATACTCAATCTCACATCTCTGTTCATTTTACTTGTTGTTCCTTATGACTAGTTTATCTTCCTCTTACTTTCTACCTCCTGGCTTTCCTGGTCTTTAAGATTATTTAAAAATTCCATCTATTACAAGAAGCTATTTCTGATTCTTCTGAATCTTTCTTTCTTCCATTTCTTTTTTAATTATAGTTGATTTTCATATTATCTTCCCCATTAGACTGTGAGCTCCTTGAGATGAGGGAATTTTTTTTTGCTCTTCTTTATACCCCTAAAGCTTAAAGAGTTTGGTATATAGTAAGCTTTTAATATATGCTTTGTGACTTGATTTTTTGGTAGGATTTCTGTTCTGACAAAATTATGAAATATTTATTAATTCCCCTGCTCATTTTTCTTTCCTACTTCAAACTTTGATGATGAGTAATGGGGAATTGCTGAAATGATATAACTATATATTAAGATGATATTAATCAAGGAAAGCTCTCTCAGAGAACTTTTTTTTTTAGGTTTTTTTTTTTTGCAAGGCAAATGGGGTTAAGTGGCTTGCCCAGGGCCACACAGCTAGGTAATTATTAAGTGTCTGAGACCGGATTTGAACCCAGGTACTCCTGACTCCAAAGCCGGTGCTTTATCCACTACGCCAACTAGCCGCCCTCAGAGGAGAACTTTGAAGGAAAATCTGGAGAATTAGAGGAAATGTAGCACAGAGTAGAAAGAAAAGGTCAGGATGGAGTTATGACCTAGGAAAAGGATAGAGAGTCAAAAGCAGGTTGTTTACATGGATATGCATCAGTTCCCTTCTGTACAAGGTTACCATATATGTAATGCCTTATGAGGCTGGCAACTAGAAGGGAGAGAGAGTTTGAAGGTGGAAATGTTAAGCCATGCCTTGAGTCATTTGTGTTAATAATGTCAATGTGTCCCTTTTATCATCATTACCTTAATTAGTGCATAGTCTGTGATTGAATTGCCTCATTCACATCTAAGAATTGCTTGATGCTTTTCTTTGTGCTTACTGAATGACAACAACATATGAGTTTGGAGACCTGGATGTTGAAGCAAAGAGTTTCAGGCAGTAATTGTACAAAGAGGCACAGGAATGTGAAGGGACAAGAAAGAAACAAGTTAAAAGAAGTTTAAGGTGGAGTTACTGTGCTTTGTTGTTATCCTTTATCAAGTTAACATATAAGTGACCATAGGAAACACAAAAGGAAAAAGAGACAGTTGTCTTTTTAACTGAAAGTATAGCATAAACTGTCTTCTTATATCTATCCGGTCTCACTCAGCAGTTGCTAAGCAGCATCATTAAATGTTCAGGTGGGAAGAATCATGCTTAGATTTTTGATATGACTTTTCAAGCACTAGATGGATTTAGGCTCCAATTTGTGGGATTTTATTTTTACTCAAATGGAGGAGATGTTGGGGAGAAAATTCTTCAAGTTAAAACTACTTCTGAGTGAACTGATCCTCAAGATGGGGAGATGAAGCAACTTCAAGCTGACAGCACTGAAAAATTTCATAGTAAACACCAAGACATTTAACACCATATGTATTCCTTGATTATTGGGGTAAGAGAATTGGAGGAGAAAGAAGTTTTTTAAAGTTGAACATAAAAAGTATATACCATATAACCATTGAGATGTAGAATACACAGGGGCTTCCTTTTTCCAAAGTATGCATTTCTTCAACACTATTCATGAAATGAAGGGGTTGGATTAGACAATCTCTAAGATCTGTTGCAACTCTAAAGAATATAATAATATATATATACAGAATTTGTTTGAAGAGTAGTAATGATGATAAATACATTACCTTTAGAGGGAGCTTATTAAATCTTTGGAGATAAAAAAGTTTTTTGTTGTTGTTGTTATTATTGATGCTTCATTGTGTTGAAAGAAAATTATGTTAACCTATACCTTTAATAGCTTGGGTAGCTAGGTGGTGCAATGGATAGAATTGAGAAGATGTGAATCAGAAAGACTCAATTTTTTAAGTTCAAATCTGACCCCAGACATTTACAAGCTAAGTGACCCAGCATAAGTCATTTAACTCAGTTTGCCTCAGTTTCCTTATCTGTAAAATGAATGGAAATAGCAAACTTCAGTATCCTCACCAAATAGCGTTATGGAGAGTCAGACAGGAATAAAAAAACAAAAAGAACAAAAATACCTCTAAATCCCTTATCTTTGTTTTATATTTCATAGCCAAGCAGAATAAAGTATTCCTTCTTTCACGTGGCAGTCTTTCAAACATTTGAAAAGCACAATGAATCTACAATGCTTCTTCTTTCCAAACTAAACATCTGCAGTTATTTCCACTGGTTCTTATGAGGTAGGATTTTGATTTCCTATAATTTTGTACACTTTCTATGGGAATATGTTTTAGCTCAACATTTAACATCTCACCCATGTTGCCCATAATCAGACACAATATTTTTGAGATGATCTGATCAGGAAAACATACATTTGGACTACTTCTCTCTGTACCCAATACCTTTGTTGATATAGCCTAGGATAGTAGTACCTTTGTCAAGTGTTTTATTACACTACTGATTGAACATAAGACTTTCTTAAGTTCATATTGAGAAAATGACATGAGAACTGCTCGTGGTCTTCAATATTTTTTCATATTATTGTGTAGGAGATGTAATAATTTGCATGAAACATAGAATAAGGACCAGAATATTGGAGGTATAGATTGACATATTTCTCTTCACATGACAAAACAAAAAAATTGATATCAAAATATTTTACGTAAATTATTTTTTCTTTTTCTTTTGATTTTTGCAATTGAATTTTTGAAACTTGACAGATCTTTATGCTATTGATTCCTATTTAATTCCATCTTTCTAACATCATTTCAGAGGGGCAATCTATCACAATCTCTGTGGATTCTGATCCTATCATTTAATGTACCATTTACAAATTTGATAAACATACCATATGGATTGTCTTCTATGCTTTCAAAGGAAACATTAATTACAAGGAAAGAGTTATAAAACACTCCACTAGTGAACCATTGCTGGCTTATTTTATGTTTATTAATAACCAGTTTTTTATTGTTCTAACAATTCTTTCACTACCTGTTATTTTTTAGTCAACTTCCCTGCAAATTGTCCACAATGATATCATATCAAATGGATTAATTAAATAAAATGAAATATATTCATAGCATTTCTCTGATTTTCTGCTAAAGCAACTATGTTAAAAGAAGAAAGAAATGAGCATATGACAAGAGTTGCTTCTAAAGGTAAACATATAATTCTTTATCATCACCTTTCTCCTTTTTCTTCTTAGCATTTTAAAACTTTCTCATTAATAATCCAGGATAGAAATCCAGTTCTTTATTAGAGCTGCTATAAAATATTTTATGGAAGATGATGGAGTAAAATCAGGGACTTTTCTAAGCTCTTCCCAAAACCACTCCAAATACTTTAAGATAATGACTCTAAATATTCTAGACTGAAGAATGAATAAACAAAAGACTGAATGAAACAATTTTCCAGCTCAAGACAACTTGGTACAAGGATCAGAAGGATCTGCTGCACTGGGGTTGAAAAAGGCTTGAGCCACATCCAAGGGAACAAGTTCCAGTTATCCAGGAACAGAATGTACAGAAACTGGGTCAGTGGCAGTAGTGGTGGTTTCCAGACTGCTAAGCCTAAGGATTGCTCCATCCTGGAAGTAGAGCCCTACCTTGACAAAGAGTTAATATCAAGTCATAAATTGTGGGAAATGAGCAAGCACAGAAGAAAAAAGTCCAACTATTGATAATTACTATTGTCATATAGAAGACTAAAACACACACACTCAGAAGAAGATAAAAAAGGTCAAAGCTTCTACATTCAAAACCTCCAAGAAAAATGTGAATTGGTCTCAGGCTATGGAAGAGCTCAAAAAGAATTTTGAAAATCAAGTAAGGAAAGGAAAGGAAAGAGGAAAAAATTGGGAAGAGAAATGAAGAAAAATATCATCTTAAAAGCTAGACTGAGCCAAAAGAAAAAAGATGTCCAAAAAGTCAATGAGGATAAGAATGCCTTAAAAAGCAGAATTGATGAAACAGAAAAGGACTCTGAATGCAGAGCAAAACATATAATCACTTTTTAAATTTTTTTATGCTTTTTTCCTTCTCATGTTTTTCCCCTCTTAGCTCTACTTCTAAATCTTCTTTCACCACATGGCTAAAATGGAAATAGATTAAACATGATTGTACATGTGTGACCTATGTCAAATTGTCACTGTGGAAAAGGATCAACAGCTTAGCCACCTTTGGGCCATGTTTCTGAATGGATTTCCAGTCTGACTTAGATAATTCACAGCAACAACAGTACATTCATGTATCCATTTGTTTTTTAGCCCTTTGAAGGATTTTTCAATTCCTCTTTTTGTCATCTTTGTCAATCTGATAGGTACAAAGTTGAACCTCTGAATTTCCTCAATTCCCATTTTTCTAATTTTTTATGATTTTATAATTTATTTTGTTTACTATCCCTATTACAATTTTTTGTTATTTTATTTTGTTTTTCAACTGAAGGGGTATATGAGAGAATATGTTCTTAATTAAAAATGAAATTAAATCAATTTAATTCCAGAACATTACCTAGTAACCGACATCAGATCATGAGTTTCTTCCCTTTAAAAGCTGTTATATTTGTGACTTATAGGGTCATGGAAACAGTTGCATTTGCCAAAATTCTTCAAAGATCACAGGTAATGATTTAGAAACTGCATTCTCATATTATTTCAGTAAGTATCCTGTGGTGAAATTCATCTGGTCAGGTTAGCTGAATTCATTGTAGGCAGCTACATGTGTTCTTTTAGTCATTTTCTTAATCTTAAATTTCAATTCTCAGAGTCACAGAATCTTGGGCTAAAAAAGACCTCAGAGGCAATGCTGTATAAACATACCTAAAAAGAAACCCCCCATATTACAGAGCTAACAAATGGTCATCCTACCTCTGCTTGAAAATAGACTAAATGAATTCCTGACAAGATTAAAGGAATAGATGAAGGTAATTCGAATGATATTATTTAGCCACATTAAAGCAAACCATTGATAGAGTATTCATGATGTTCTTGAGAAGATAGAATGGTATGAATTAAATTATAATGAGGCATCAAACTCAAATAGAAATAGGTGGCTTCCAATCCATACTCAAGGAAACCTGCAGCCAAATATTTACTTACAAAACTACATACTAATATTATCTATTTTTATTTACTTTGTTAAATATTTAAATTTTGTTCTGTTCACACATAAGTATTGTAGGCTACCTGCAAGCCATACACTTCTACAATATAACATAACCAAATAAATTCAAAACTAGTGGAATGATCAGACTCAGAGTAGTTGTAAATGGTTCACTTTCCAACTTGCAAGAAATTTCTAAATGGGTATCACAGGGATTTATATTCACTTCTATACTATTTGACATTTTATCAATGATTTGGAGAAAAGCATATATGATATAGTCTTCAAATTTATAGGAGAGGTAGCTAAAATGATATGAGATGACAAGACAAACATAGCATAAAACGAGATAAGAGAATCAGCTTCTAAAATTATCTAATCTAGAGGAACTAGACTAAATCTAATAAGCTGACAATCAATGGAAATAAATGTAAAGTCTTGCACCTGTGTATAAAACAAATCAATTTCACAAAAGTGAAATGGAATGCATAAATAGCAACTATTCTGAAAAGGCTATGGGGGTATCAGTGGATGATAAATTCAATAAATTCATTAACTAATGGCACTCAAAAAAGTTCGTACAATTTTGGGTTACATTTGGAGAACTATATTTAGTGAAGTCATTTTTTAGAACTGTCTGATCCTTTAGCTGGTTTTCTTGACCAATACTTGAATGGTTTGCCTTTTCCAGTTCATTTTACAGATGAAGAAATGGAGACAATAGCCAGAACGTGTCTATGGTCAAATTTGAACTTAGGTCTTTCTGACTCCAGGACAGTTGCTGTATCCACTGTACCATATGGCTGCTCTTTGAGGAAGTTCAGTTCTAGGAAAGACGGTTAGGGGTGGATTCCCTCAAATATATCCCTGCTAAGTGTTTTCTGGAGTACTTAGTTTATTTTCAGGGATTGTGGCTTAAGAAGGACTTTGCTAAACAAGAGGAGTGGTCAGGGTAGGGCAATCAAGATTTTGAAGAACTTTGAATTTCTAAGAAATATTACTTAAAAGAACCGCATGTTTATCCTGGAGAAAAGAACCAGGGTGGGGAAGAGATGAAAGCTGTGCCCAAATATTTGAAGAGCTAGTGGAGAGACTGATTGTTTGGTTTATCCCCAGGGCAGTATCAGAATCAGTAAGTGGACAATACAAAAAAGTCAATTTAGGATTGAAGTTTGGAAAATCTTTGTAACAATAAGGTGTTGTCTGATGTAGAAATGTAGAACAGCCAGAGATGTATGCAGAGATGATGGCTTCTCCCTTCCTGAAGATCTTCAGACATAGACAGGCCAAGCTCTTACTGAATAGGTCAACTTGGAAATTGCTTTCAGTGTGTGTTGAACTAGAATGCTTAATGAAGTCCCTTCCTACTATCTATGACGCTACAACAGAAAGCAGCCTATTTCCTGAAGCAGCACAATCTACTTTTGGGAAGTCTTATTTGTTGTTTGATATTACACTCATACTCAGTCTACTTCTCTGCAGCTTCTACCGATCACTTTCTTCTATCTGTCTCAAGCAGAATAATTCTAAGTCTTTTCCTATAGGTTATAATCGTCAAATATCTGAAGATATTTATGGCTGTTCCATCTTCTTTTCTTCAAGATAATAATCCTTGGTTCATTCAGGCAGTCCTGCTATAGCCTGATCACCAGTCTCTCACAGTTCCCCATGACCATAACAGTTCATAATTAATAGGACTGTAAATCATAGAATAATAAATCGATAGCTGAAAATGTTATGGATATATATTTTTATGGATAATTAGAGTGAAGACCAGAGATTAAATAACTTGCCCCAAATCATACATACATATAAATCAAATTTATATACCAAAATTCAGATTCCAAGTCCAATAACTTTACTATTATGCCACTGAACTTAAGGACATGCAGTATCCTGAACCAAACCCATTAAAAGAGGTATCATGAGGCTAGGTTAGAATACAGTGGGAATCATTGTGGACACAATTACCCTGTCCTTGAAACTAAAGATTGCATTAACTTGTTGTATTGTCATTATCATCTTGATTCACAGTGAGCCTTCATAAATTGTCCAACAACTTTTTTCAAGGAAATGTTTCCTGGACATACTTCCTCTATGAAATGCTAATTTTTTTAAAGTAAATTCAAAACCCTGAAATCAATTACATTCTAGTGATTCTTCTGGAGCACTTTAGCAAAGTTCTAGCATTTCTGTCCACCATTAACACATTTCTTTACTCTGTATTTATCTCTATTAATTTTCTTCATATTAAATTTGGTCTATAATTTTGGAATGTTAAGATGATTTTTGGTGCCCAACATCTTATCTGTTTTTGGGACCTTACTAATTTTCAGTTACATGAAAATATGATGAGCATGAATTTTTAATTTGATCAAAATCACTAATAAAACTGTTCAATAGAATGACCCAGAATGAATCTTAGAATATTCTAGACGTAAGTCGTGTTCTATGTTGATACCCATCCATTAAAGACTAATAGCTGGGTCTGGCTATTACATAAGTTCTTAATTGCTCTCTTATCTGTCTTTCTTCTTTTTTCACCAGGATAGACTTTTATTGATGTGTACAAATGTGTGTGTATACATATATATATACATATATATATATATATATATATATATATATATATATATATATATATATATATATATATATCACATCTGTCACCCAGGATAGTTATGTGGTTCAGTGGATAAAATACTGTACATGAAGATAGGAAGAACTGAGTTTCAATCCTATCTTATATATTTAATGGTTCTATGACCTAGAAAAGTCACTTTATCATTGTTACCCTCAGTTTCCTCTCCTATAAATAGGAATTATCAAACAAGTTATTTTATGTGGTTGATTCCATGATCATATATAAAAATTATTTGTTGTTCAGTCATTTCAGCCATATTCAGCTTTTTGATGGTACAGACACTTGACTAGTTTACCATTTCCTTCTCTAGTTTATTTAGCAAATGAAACTGAGACAAAAAAGGTCATGACTTGATTAGGGTCACACACTAGTAAGTGTCTGAGATCACAATTGAGATTTTCTGACTCTAGGCCTAATACTCTATCCATTGCACCACCTAACTGCAAAAATTACTTTACAAACAATAAACTCTATATACTTATAGCTATTATTATGCCATTCCTTATCAATCTAATAACCCTGTCAAAATATATGTTCTTATATATTTTTTATTATCCTTCACAGTCTGAAATTTATTTGTATATGAAACAGAATCTAGTCAAGAAGTGAGTAGTTCTGCATATTGTACATCATCACCTCATTCTGTCATTCATTCTAGGTAAGGTTTTATCTTTTTGGTGAGTTTCTTGATTAATTAATATATTTTTAATGTCCTTTTTCATTGCCATTAGGAAGAAAACCTTTATATCCAAACTCCCTTTTAGGAATTTCCCTTGAGATATTCTTGATGCTAGAATACAAAATATTGGGTCCACTGACAAAAATCACCCAAATAATCGAGCAGTCAATCTGTGTTGGGACTGTTCTCCAGTCTCTCTTGAGAGTGCAGAGCAAGCCATGTAATTTTTTGAGCCTTTATTTCCTCATCTGTACTTTGACAAAAATAATAATACCTGCTTCACAGATTGTTCTGAAAATCAAAAAAGAAAATCTCTATAAAACAGTGATGGAAAACTGATGGGTAGCTAAAGGTTATGGAGTGCCAGGAAAACAAAATATGATTCATGAAAAAATACAATATAATACATATCATGCTAATTTGTGGTTTTTGAAGTCAATATGTGACTGCCAAGGATAGATTTCTATTTGTTTGACACCAATGATATAAAGAATTTTGTAAACTTTGAGTTATAGAAATTCAAGATATCATTTCTATTATTATCACATAATTTGATTTCTATCACATTTTAAAAAAGGGATTGCATCTAGTTAAGGTCAAAATATACAAACATACATTCAGAGCTCAATTATCTTCTTAATTCATGTATGTAGACCTACCAATTCCTATGGGGTTTTGATTTCAGTTTTGGCTCCTAAGCCTGGAGAGGGAGGCTGAAATGGAGTCAGGTTCCTCTCATCCAAACAGTGGGATTTTATCACCTCTGTTCTGTTACAACACTGAAGTGACTCAATAAATCTCATCAGGTTCACAAGGTTTCACTGTTCCATTAGGAAAGGGAGGAAAAGAAAAGGAATAAAGCCAAACAGAATTAGAGACAAATGATGTGAGCAGCTGCCACAAAAGAGGTTTCATTAGAAAATAAGGACAAAGCCATGAAACCTTCACTTGAAAAAAGGGTTGCATTTTCCAAGACAGATTTCTCTTAGTTTCTGTGAGTATTTGTGAGTGGGATCATAGAATCACTATTTTGAAGCCAGAGGGACCTTATCAAACAATTGTCCAGTCTCAACCCCTCCTTGCACTTTAAAGGACCTGAGAAGGAAAGTTACCTGTCCAAGTTTACACAGGGAGGAAATTTGAGAGCCAAGCTTTGTACTTTGGTCCCCTAAGTCCAAACTGAGCATCTTCCATATGACCATGGAAAAAAGTGAATGAAATAATATGTATTTTTCTATTTAGAGGCTGGAACCCTAAGCTACCTGATTTGGAGTGATTTGGAGTTAGGTCATAGAATTTGTTCCCTTAGCAGTTGTGAAGAGGCTTAATTAATGAATTCATATTTGTAGAGGCCTCTGATATTCTGAGATAAAAAGGGTAAAGTTTCAGTGCCACTAGTAAAGCATTCTCTTGGTAACAGTAGTCATGGGCTCCAGACTGGAATAAATTCAACAATTGCAATTACAGAGGTTTAACTCTGTTTCTCAGTTTTTTTTTAAATCATGTGCTATATGAGATATAAGGCTAATAGGGAAGATAAATTATCATCAGCCAGAAAATATAGATGTAAATATGTATATATATGAAAATGTGTATATGTGTGTGTATGTGTATAAATATATACAATTTCATATAATACACATATATATTTCCAGTGGTTGAGGAAGGTGGAAAGTTTATGGGTAGTCTCTTTCTGAGGCAATAAAAGCTTCTTTTATTTCAAATTCTCTTTTTACACCAGTTGCTATTACTTTGAAAAGCTCCTGGCATTTGGCAGGTGATAAGAAAGGTATAAAATCCATTCTTTCCTAAAAAAAAATAGACCCATTCTGAGGACTGTTTTTAACCAGAGGCCCATTTACAGAAAGGATATAACTGGCCTTGACTTTCTCCATGAACTCTTCGGACAGCACATTTTTGAAAAGCCAGTGAAAGACTAGAGTTCCTCTACCTGATCACATGTTGCCTTAAGCTGAATTTCTGATGTTATGGTACGAGAGTTCCCCAATCTCCAAATAGAGACACTCGACACAATGGAGATGCAATAGCAAGGGTTTATTAAACTAGCTCGAGCTAGGGTTCCATCCTAGGACAGGGCTAGGATCCTGGAACCCCAAGTAAAGCAAGGAGAGTCCTTATATAATATATAGTTCAGTAGGGGAATTCCAAGCATCGGCTGGTTGTCTTGAGATAGTGTGGCGTGTTATCATTGAATGCAGGTCCTCGGGGAGGTTCCCCCATTGCATGGTCTGAGATGACCAGGCAGAAACTTAGGAGTGGAATTTAGGCAAAAGTTCATAGGATTTGACACTCAGGGTCTTACACTGAGATCATTTTTTGTGCCTCTCAAATAATTTGGATCTGCCATATGATTTTAGTGTTAGTTCATATTTGGAGAAAAGAGGCTTTTCATTGTCCTCAGATCCCTCTAACTAGTGTGTACACTTAGACTTGGACTTTACCTCAAGTCAAAGTTATTCCACAACTTTCATGATGGAAGGTGAAAAGCTAGCTAGAGGGTGGGGATGTCAGTGGTTAAGGGTTGAATCATCACTGCTAAGAAACTAATTATTTCAACTCACCAAACTGCAAGTTTTAAAGGGTACTGATGAGATGGGAAAAGTTTGATCCATTTCCCTAATTTATCACAGTGGACTTACTTTTTGTTGAATGTCAAAGAAGATATACTCAGATTCCTTAGTGAAGTCAATTGTACCTGAAGCATCACAAATTTCTCATTATTAATATATATATATATATATATATATATACACACATATATATTTAAAATAACAAAAAAGGTACTCTTTGTTATATAAAGTAATATGAAGAATATTGATATTGTGAGTTTTTAGGCCTGGCTCTGACATAGCTACTAGCCAGCTAATAGTATTGGGCAAACCATTTCCCTGTTTTGTGGTTTGGTCTCCTCATCCGCATAATGAATATGTTGGATTTGGTGACATCCAACATTCCTTCTTGCTCCTTCTAGCTCTGTGTTCTAAAGTCACTGTTAGTAATGGAAAAGTTAGATTTAAATCCATTAAATGACCTCTCATTTAGTGGAAGAAGTCTTCTATGGGAATCACAACATAGGGATATTCAACCTTTTATCCTATTAGCAAATTTGACAGTCAAGCTGCATTTATAAAAGGGCCTACTATGTGTCAGTCACTGTCCTAAGGAAACTGATAAAGAAGAAGGTAATGGCATCATTACAAGACTACCTGATAGTCTTGCTAAGGGGAGAAAACAGATGACCCTCTCTCTTTAATTCATATCTTGTTAGGAAGATACTAAGGGAATGAAAGAAGGTAGAAAAGAAATACACTCAAATCTAGAAAAAGATGAAGTTTAAGAAGAGAACATACTTAAGGGAAATATGGGCTTATTCAAGGTAACAGTACCTTACCATATTAGAATCGTATTATATAAGAGCCAGGAAAATATGGTAATGCCTTGAGGAGAGACATGCAAGAAAATCTAAAAATCTTTTATCTATCCTAAAGGTAAATAGCTGGAAACCCAAGCATTTCACTGTTATGTCAAGGACAGAATTGACTAGTTAAACAGGTTGATATAGAACATGTATTTAAAGACAGCATCTAATAAAAATTGTTTACAGTATAGATAAGTGCCCTTTATTAGCATCACTATTATTAATCAATTTAATCTCTTACCCCTATATTATCTTTGTCTACCAGATGTGGGTCTAATTCTGCTTTTGGCACTTGGTAACTATGAGACCCTGGCTTAGTTATTTAACCTCTGTGAGTCTTGGTTTCCTCATCTGCAAAATGAAAATGATACCTGTTATGTGCTGCTTCTGAGGATTAAATAAAACAATATATTTAAAATACTGAATAATTCAAAGTACTATATAAATGTTTTGCTATTGTGAGAGGCAGGTTAGTGTAGTAGACTATAGATTTGGAGCTATAAGAGATTTTAGAGGCCATTAACACCCATCCACTCAATTTATAGATGAATAAACTGAGGTACAGAAATGTTGAGATTTGCTTTGGATCACAAAGCTAATAACTAATTCTAAAAGGGAGGAACTGAACTTAGTTCTTCCTGAGTCCAAGTCCTGATCTGATCCACTTCACCATTAGTAACATGAATTAAAATCATCTAACATTGGTAGAAAATCAATCTCTGTGAGCCTCGGGCAATTTCCTATGTTTAGGCAATCCAATCATTTTAGTCCTGTATAAATCTTCTTGACTCCATTTGGAGATTTTACTTGGCAAGGATACTGCTGGTTTGCCATTTCTTTTTCTAGTTCATTTTATAGATGAGAAAAACTGAGGAAAATGGGATTAAGTGATTTGCTCATAGATTACACAGTTACTAAGAGTACAAGACTAGATTTGAATTCATGAAGATGAATCTTCCTGACTCTTGGTCCAGCACTCTATTCACAAAGTCACCTAGTTCCCCAATTTCCCATAAATTATATACTAAATTATAGAGAGGGTATATATTTGGGAATGACATTCATATCCCAATATGTTAATCATTATCATCCATTAGGTAGGAATAATGAATAGAATATTGAACATGGAGTTAATAAGTTTTAAGTTTTAATTTGACTCCCAAATCTCTGGACAAGTCACACAACCTCACCTTTCAGCCTATTTTCTCATTTACAACATAGAGATAACAATAGCACTTATCTCACAGAGCTATTAGGAGCATCAGATGATATGCTTTGTAAATGTAAAAAGTATTATATAAATTCCAGCTATTATTGCTATTATTGTTGCAGTATGTAACAACTGGCTTCACAAATACATGTGTGGCAAATTTTTGCTAATCTAGTAGATGACATGATTCCCTATTCTGACAATATTGACCTTTTTTTCTCCTACCTTATTCAGAAATTAACAAAGTTGCCTTCAAAAATTATATAGACTGAAAGCCTAAATAGCGTTGAAAATAGAATTAATTCAATTCTTTGATGAAGCAAAATGTCATTGATTGGAGCATAAATGGAAACCTATTCATGCCCCCTCTTCCTTTGAGACTCTTGACCATGTCTTCTCATAAATCCTTCATGGTTAATTCACTCAACATTCTAGGGACATTTCCATAGATCTCTTGATATTGCTTTCATTAGTTAGTTTTCCTTCATTTTGGCCAGATGGTAGGCTGATCCACCTTCATTTTCAGTCATGCCATGTTAAAATGATCATGTTATTCAGGGATATCCAGTGTTAGGGATATATATATATATATATATATATATATATATATATATATATATATATATGTATATATGTATTGGTATATTCATGAACTTGATGAGTTAGGAAAGAATCTTTTCTTCCTAGTTTCTTAAATACAACAATGATATGATGATAATGACTACATTAATATCTATGACAATGACAATGATGAAGATTACTACTATTATTACTTCTGTTATTTTTCAGTTGTGTCCAATTCTTTGTGACCCCATTTGGGGTTTTCTTGGTAAAGATACAAGATGGTTTGCCACTTCCTTTTCCAGCTCATTTTATAGACAATGGAACTGAGTCTAATAGTATGAAGTGACTTGCCCAGACTTCTACAACAACTAAATGTATAAGATAAGATTTGCCACCTAGATACCCTTACTTCTACTCCTCCTCCTATGTCTACTCCTCCTCCTTCCACTATTCTTAGTGCTCCTCTTCCTCTACTACTACTACTACCACCTAATATATTCATAAAACTTTAAGGTTTCCAAAGCACTGGATTTTATACTACAGAGTGGAGATGTTTTTTTAAGGACTATGCAATCAGGTTTTAGAAAAAAGGACAATGCTTTTTCTTTGCCTTTGTGCTTATTGTAGTACTTGAAGCACAAGGTCTGAAGATACCTTTAGTCTCCTTTTCCATCCTTTTCCTTATGATCTGGCTATCCTGTTTCATCTTTGAATGATCAGAATAACCATTGTTGCTTATAATATAATCATCTTCCTCCTTTCCTTTCTTCTTTCTTAGCTTGCTTCCCATTTAAACTAATCAGTCCTGCAAATCTCCTCTTCTCCTCTTTGCCCATGCCCTCTAACATTTTTGCTATTCATTTACTCTCCAAAGGTAATGCTGGGAAGTTATAAAGCCTTCCATTTTGCCACACCTGGGGACCTCACTTTACCATTCACCCATGGCCATTTTTCCATACTGTATATACCTTATGCTTAACCACCCACAATCTTTCACATTTCTCCAAGAAATGATAATCAAATCCCTACTCTTATGAACACACTTAAACAGAAAATGTGAACGTTCTAAGCACTTTGGTCACTTTGTCATTTCTCCAAGTGTAATTTCCTTTCTACCACTCTCCTGTATTTGTTATCACCCTTGTTAGAATGTAAGTTATTTGAGGGAAAGAATTTGTTTCCCTTTTGTGTTTATGTCAGCATTTCTTAGCACAGTGCTTGATACATGATCAGTTTAGTATTTGTTTTTCATTCAATCAAAGTTATTCTGAATGGATGCTACTGTAAGGGGAAAGGGTAAATTTGGCTTTTGCCTTCATTATACTACCAAACTGAGTCTTTAACATTGAGCAATAACTTAAATAATACTATACAATACAGGGAAGGAATTAAAGTGGATTTCTAGAATTGATTTAGCATCAGTAAGTGAGGACTTTCAGGGAAAGGGAGAGACATAGAGGCAGAGAGTCAAACAGAGGCAGAAAGACAGAAGCGCTGTCACTTACAGACAGAGACTGTAACAGACAGAGAGACAGAAGCAGAGACAGAATTACAGAAAGAGAGATGATAATAAAAAATTACGATAATCACTAGCATTTAATTAGTGCTTTAAGATTAACAAAGCCCTTCAAATAGTCTAAAAGATTGTTTCTGTGTTCTATTGGTGTCCTAATAATTTTGAGAAAACCAAAAATACCCCATTTCTCTATGATGATCCCTTGTGGCAGACCCAGCCAGAGTCCTACATGTATGGATAGAGATATGCAACTTTGGACAGAATACATAGATAGAGAAGATCACAGATCCACTGGAAGACTGGAGGTAAGAAAATTCCTTCTATAAGCAGAGGACATTTTACTTCTTTTTCTCTGCCTCAGGCTTTTTATGTACGAATAATGAAAACTGTCTGGAGCTGAAGACTCAGTGAGAGGAGGTCCTGGTCACCTGGGTCCCCCTGGAGATAGACAGACAGTGATATATTTCAGGAAAGTAGACGGGAAAATAAGAGAGTTTTATTTTAATTTTCCCAGCATATTAGGAAGACCATTTAGAAGGGACATTAGGCCAGGAGAAGCATGTGTTTTAACTAGTCCAATTGCCTATAAATGAGCTCTCTTTTCTCTAACTCTTTTTATACTTACTGCCTGCACAGCACAATTATCACCTATTTTATACAGTTCCAGTCTCTAATTGTTACCAGGACACACTTTAATAAGCTTCTATTTACATTGTGCTTTCTGGTTACAAAAAAATAAATTCAGCTGTTTATTATATTAATATATAGACTAAACCCTCAGCCATCAGAGGGCTCTGTGAATACATCTTTCATGACTAGCTCATAGAGCAGATAAAGCTCATTAAGCAGAAAGTAAATGAGAGGAAAGCAAGGGGAGGGGAAGGAAAGTCAGCCACATACCCAGGTACAAACAGATAAGGTTACTGAACAAACAAACCATCAAATCTGATAGCTCTGATTCCTTGAATCTCCTCCATCTGATCCCTGTCTCCCCCAGTCTAATAGTTCTTTGGAGCTTAGATGGCCAGTATCTTAAATTTTATTTGTGGCTCTGCCAATGAATACTTCTTCCTGGATCATATTTGTTGTCCCTCTTTCTTCAAACTCCACTGATCTTTATTCAGATTTCTTTAGTGATTATCACTCAAGCACTTTCTTTTCATTATAAGAGGATCACATATGAAAAGCTGAAAAACTCAAAAACCTTAATTTTCTAGATGAGGGAATTGAGCTTTATTAGAAGTTAAAATTATTTGTCCCAGGTTGCAAAGGTAGTATGTGGTAGAAATGAGATTTGAACCCAAGCTCTTTGAAGCCAAACCTTTTCCTTTGTATTATGTAGAACTCTATCATTCTACTTCTTGCAGGGACCTGGTCTACACCTGCCTAATCCTCTTTATAATATAATTAGCCTCTGGGTAGAGGTCTGCTCATATCTCCTGGCCCCATTACATGTACCCTTTCTCTCTTTTTCATATCAAAGGATTGCTCCTTTCCTGAAAACTCCCACCTTTAGCATTAAGAACATTCCTTTGCTAAACAGTGGAGACTTTACCTTATTCTTTCAGCATTATAATTTCTTTTTTAACTTAAAAAATTCTAACCTATATCATTGTTAGTTCATCTCTTTCCTGGCTCACATTGTATAGAATGCAAACTTTTCTTGATGACTCAGGATCATCCTCATGAACATCAGTTATTCAGAAAGACTGCAACAGGAAGAGTAGTGCAGGTTTTGGGGTCAGAAGATCCAGGCTTGAGTTCCAGGTCTGTTTTTCTACCTCTCTATGGAACCTTGGGCAAATTACTTAAAACTATCTAAGTATCATCTTCTCTAGGCATAGAACAGGGTATAATAATACTGACACTACCAATCTCATAGAGTGGTGGCAAGAATCAAAGGAGATAATATGTGGAAAGATTTGCAAACCACAGGAAAAAGAAGATGCATCAATATGAATTATGATTAGTATACTGTAATGGAATAAAGACCTCAGGGCTTTATGAGATGTGTAAGCCTATTTACCTCCTAAAAACAAACGACCCAACACTGCTGTGCCTTTTGAGTTCTTCTGTGTGGTTTTGGTAGTTTGTATGTCTCCTCCATCACTGTTAGGACACCAGTGATTGCTTCTTTTTTGCCATCAGCATGTTTGCCTGTAGCTTTTCATTCTTCTCCTTCTAAATTTTTGATTTCAGATCTTCTGTGAGCTTGGAAATTAGATATGAAGGCTCTTTATAATTATGTGAAATAAGAGCAAGCAGTATCTGCATGGAGGTCTTTGGGAGCTTTCCTAAGAATGAAATACATGTATTTTAGTTCATGGTATTTGATCTCTCCAGACCTCAGTAACTGAATGAAGGCCCCTTCCAGCTTCAACCTTCTATCTTATGATGATCTTTTCACTTTGATTTCTTACCTTTCACCTCTACATTCATTTGTTCAACAAATGCTCAGGATGAACTCTATGCATGAAATCTATAAATAAATAAATAAATAGATAGATAGATAAACAGATAAATAAATAAATAAATATTCATTTCTGTATATATTAACAAACATACCTGTATTGTATAAATGCATCAAACACATGTAATATTCATATACTACTAGATAACCAAGTTAACAATGGGGATGCATGCATACATATAGCCATCTAATAAAGAGTTCCAAATAGATTAAAAAAAAAACCTAACGATAAAAATTCCAACATGTGGAGAACAGCAGGATATACCTTTTAGATTTGTGGCTAGGAAGATAATTCTCAAACTAACAATGGATTGGAATGGGTCTAAAATAAAAGATAATTTCCTCAATCTACACATGCATGTATATTTAAATATGTGTTATATTTATTATATTTACACATATGTAAGGCCATATTCTTTGTTAGATATGTTGAGGTCAGAGTGAAATAGTAAACATTTTTAATTAAATTTCATTGAAATCTTAAAGTATTTACATTGCCTCAATTTTCCTTCTATTTCTTCCTCATGAAAATAAAATACATATAAATATATGTATATGTGTGTTTTTCACAATGATCCCTTGATTTATTCCAGAAAAAAATTAACATTTGAAAACTATAAATGTAGTTATAAAACAATGTCATTAATACAAATCACAGAATTAATAGATACAATAGAGATCCTTACAAAATCAAGCACCCAACACTGCTGTGCCTTTTGAGTTCTTCTGGGTGGGTGTATAAATTCATCTGTGTAACGTGTATGTACACATTCATATCAACATCAATATCAATATCACAAAGATAAATGGGAATAATGTTCTTTCCTTAATATGACTCAATTTGTCTCCCTAAAACCAACATTTTTATAGAAACACTAGAAACTATATTAAAGATAAGGACAATTCATTTTCTCTACTATTTTTGATATAGTGATAAAAATGCTATCCATACCAATGACAGAGAGTGCGTAGGGGAATTCAGTAGGAAAGCCTAAGTAGTAAGGTTACATGAATATGTCTATCTGTTTATTACACAATGTTTTAGTTCAAAGGCTGTATGAAAAGTAGGATGGTGTGTTGGTCTTGGAACCAAGAAGACCTGGGTTCAAATTCAGCATCTGATGCATGTCGATTATATTAATCTGGACAAATTCCTTGACTTCTTAGTGACCAGAGAAACTCTCTAAGATTCTAAAATTCTGAAGAGTTATTGGCCTGCATTGGTAGATTAGGAGATGGAGATTTTTCATTGGCAATGTCACTATCAAAAATAAACTGAATGGCACTTTACTTAGAGAAACCCAGTGTTTCACTGAAAAAACAATGAAAGCAATTAGTAATTTTAGTAATGTGGCAGAATGAAAGAAATCCCATAAAAAAACAATCTTAGGGAGTATGATGAAATTCCCTTACAAGTAATAATAAATTCATGAAGTAATTGGATTTAAACCTACTGATACACACTTGGGGTTTAAGCAAATATCACTTTAAAAGGTCTTAATGAGGGGGGCAGGGTCAAGATTGCAACAAGAAAGGATCTAGTCTTAGGCGCTCTGTGACAAAACTTCTAAACTAAGAACTCTAACTAAACTTTCGAGAGACAGAACCCACAAAGGGACCCAGAGAGGCAGTTCTCCTACTCAAGGTAACCTGGAAAAGAGCAGAAATGGTCTGTTCCCCCGGGTCGGAGTGGCGGCCGCCAGAGGGGCAGCCTGCCAGAGCGAAAGGACTTCAGCCTCCCGGAGGCAGCCCCAGGGCACTGGGAGCTCCAGCTCACAGCAGTGGGGAGTCTCCTGAGCTACACTCCAGGGGAGTACCGGGCACAAAGTGGGGGAAGAGTGGGGGACCTCTGCCAGAGCAGCACTGTGGAGCCCAGCCCTCAGGGCACACAGGGAGCAACTCTTTCAGCAACACAGATCCAGGAACAGAAGAAGGCAGAGCCTGTTAGCAGGAGCCTCTAGGGCATGAGCCCATTGACCTGAGGGAAGGGAGTGAAAAGAGACTGCAGAGCTCTGTCCTCTGCCTCTGGAACAGGACTCTGGGGCTCTGACCACATTCAGATATTGATCGCAGTCTAGGTCCCCACACAGAACAGCAGCGGCCCCCTCCACCTCAGGCCTGTGGCAGACGGGAGTGCATATGGTTATTCACAGACCAGGAGGGAGGACAGAGCCTTACACACTGAGACCCTTGTGGGAGTGCCCCAAAAGCTCAGGGAGCACCCCCAAAAAGGCTTAGGCTGGGAAAATGAGCAAGCAGAGAAAAAAAGAGGAACATTATTGAGAAATACATTATCTATGATCCCAAGAAGGATGAATATACTCAGTCTGAAGATGAGGAAACACAAGCTCCTGCATCTAAAGACTCCAAGAAAAACAGAAACTGGGATCAGGCTATGACAGAGCTCAAAAAAGACTTTGAAAATCAAATTAGGGAGTTAGAAGAAAAATTGAGAAAAGAAAGGAGAGAGATGCAGGAAAAACATGAAAATGAAGTCAGTAGCCAAGTCAAGGAAACCCCCAAAAATGCTGAAGAAAATAGCATGCTAAAAAACCAGCTTAGGTCAAATGGATAAAACAGTTCAAAAAGTTATTGAGGAGAAGAATGCTTTAAAAAGCAAAATTGGCCAGATGGAAAAAGAGATAAGAAAACTCTCTGAGGAGAACAAATCCTTCAGACAAAGAATAGAATTCAGGGAGATTGATGAATTTACCAGAAATCAGGAATCAATACTTCAAAACCAAAAAAATGAAAAATTAGAAGAAAATGTGAATTATCTCATTGAAAAAACACAATATGGAAAACAGACTTAGGAAAGATAATTTGAAAATTATTGGAATACCTGAAAGTCATGATCAGGAAAAGAGCCTTGACATCATTTTCAAAGAATTACTACAGGAAAGTTGCCCTGATATTCTAGAAGCAGAGGGCAAAATAGAAATGGAGAGAATCCACCAATCCCCCCAAGAGATCCCAAAAAACCAACCCCTAGGAATATTATAGCCAAGTTCCAGAGCTCCCAAGTCAAAGAGAAAATATTACAAGCAGCCAGAAGGACACAGTTCAAATATCATAGAGCTGCAGTCAGGATCACACAGGACTTAGCAGCAGCTACATTGGAAGCTCGTAGGGCTTGGAATATAATATACCAAAAGGCAAAAGAGCTTAGAATGCAGCCAAGAATGAACTGCCCAGCAAGGCTGAATGTCCTCTTCCAGCGAAAAAGCTAGACTTTCAATGAACCAGGGGAATTTCAAATGTTCCTTTTGGAAATGTACAGAGCTGAACAGAAGGTTTGATCTTCAGATACAGGACTTGGGTGAAGCATGGAGATTGGAGGAGAGGGGGGAAATATGAGGGACTTAATGATGATGAACTGCATGTATTTCTGCATAGAAAAATGAGACTGATAATACTCATATGAACCTTCTCAGCTAATAGAGCAGGTAGAGGGAGCTTTTATAGTTGAAGCACAGGAGAAAGCTGAATTCGAAGATAAAATATGGTGTAAAAATGGAGTCAATAGAAAAAAAGGGAAATGTAATGGGAGAAAGAAAAAGGAGAGGGGGAATAGGCCAAGATATTTCATATAATAAGATTTTTCTTTATTACAATGAGCTATTGCAATGATATGGAAGGGGAGAGGCAAGGGGGAATGAGGGAAACTTAGCTCTCATCAGAGATGGCTAGGAGAGGAAACAGCAAATATACTTAATGGGGTATAGACTTCTGGAGTAAGAAGGAGGGGGGAGCAGGGGGAAGGGGGGGGGATGTGAATAAAGGAGGAGAGGATGGACCATGGGGTAGAGTGGTCAGATATAACACATTTTCTTTTTTACTTCTTGCAAGGGGCTGGGATTGGAAGGCTTGTCCAGTACCATGGGGCCAGTTGGATTCTGGGCCTAAGGGGTGGTATGGGAGGCTCAGGGCCTCTTGGCCCCAGGACCAGGGATCTGTCTGCTGTGCCATTCAGCTACCCTACAGTAGAGTCAGAGTGAAAGGAGAGAGAAAATATAGTACATGGTAGTGGAGAAATAAGAAAGGAGGAAGTTGCGATCAGTAATGGCAACATTGGAAAAATATGGAAGTAACTTTTGAGATGGAATTACCATAAAGAATGTGATCTACCCATGACAGAGTTGTTGGTGTTGGAACAAAGACTGAAGCACATTTATTATTATTATTATTATTATTATTATTATTATTATTATTATTATTATTATTATTTACTTTATCGCTCAAGCAAGTCTATATTCATGGGGAGGGGCATTTCACTTACTCTTAAACAAGAATATTTTTATTAATGTAAAAAAACATTTGTACAAAATGAGAATAAAAAATTAAATTAAAAAAGGTCTTAATGAGATAATAAAGGAAAATAATTGGAGAAATATTCATTGCTCATGTCTAGGTCAAGCCAATTTAATAAATGCAATGATACTATACACGTTAATTTAAGAAAATAGTGCTATATTGACAAATATTGAAAAGCTACTTCATAGTATTAAACAAAGTTATAATAACATTTATTTATAGGAATAAAATTTCAGGAATTTGAATGAAAATAATGGAAATAGAATGAAATGGTATAGTATTACCATTTCTTCTTGTACCCTATAAAGCAATAATTAATAAAACAATTTAGCAATGCTCAAAAAAATAAATGAAGCAGAGTAATGGAACAAAATTAGTCGCAAATGGACACAGTAGCCATTGTTGAATAAATCCAACAACACATATAATTAGTAATTAGGAAAGGATTGCTTTTTTAACAGAGATTGCTGAAAAACAGGGAAGCCATTTAGCAGAAAATGAATTTTGATGATTCCTTTATACTATGTATTACAATAAGCTTCAAACATATTTTTAAGAAATCCCAAATATAAAAATCATATAAACTATAAATGTTTGTGGAGAAAAGCAGAATATATAATTTAATCCCTCTCTATTTTTGTTTTTTTTTAAATGATTTAGAAATTAAATACAAAAGGACAGCAAGAAAAAAAGAACATTTCCATGTACATATACATGGACATCAAAAGAGGATTCAATATGAAACCATGAATTTCTATTTCATGTTTACTTTTTTTAAGAAAATGATACTACATTACACATTATTTTAAGACACCCTGCTTTTCTGTGTTTCTAAGTATATATTATGTGTGTATGTGTATGTGTCTATATAAAACCATATTTTACATAGTTCTATTTATCAGTTCTTTTTCTGGATGTGGTTATCATCTTTCATCATAGGTCCTTTATAGTTGATTTAAGTATTTGAGTATAAAATGCTTAACATGACTTAGACATTCAAAGTTGTTCTTAGAGTAGTATTACTATTACTTTGTGAGCAAAATACTCTTGGTTCTATCCATTTCGATCTTTATTATTTCATATGTCTTCCCATGTTTTTCTAAAATCAACCATCTCATCATTTAGCACATCAATATTCCATCACAATCATATATCACAACTTGTTTAATCATTCTCCAATTGAAGAGGATCCCCTCAATTTCCAATTCCTTGTCTCTACAAAGAGAGCTGCTATAAATATTTTATAACAGATAAATTCTTTTCCTTTTTCCCTAATCATTTTGGGAAATAGACCTCATAGTGGTATTATAAGATAAAGCACACAGTTTTTTTACTTTTGGAGATAATTCCAGACTGTATTAGAAAGTGGCTGAATCAATTCACAGTTCTACCAACAGTGACTTAGTGACCCAATTTTTTCCCATCATTTCCAACATTTGTCACTTTTAGTTACATGACTAGGGAGATAATTCTTAATCTACTTAATTCTGAATCAAAAAGGTTCTAAAATAGTTTCAATAAAAATATGGTTTCAATTAAATTTAAAAATGCTTTTTTATAAATAAAATCAATATAGTTGAATTGTTTCCAAAACCTATTAAATTAATATATTAATACTATACCTTCCATATATATATATATATATATATGCACTTCAAATTTAAGAATTTCCTAATCTTTTTGTCATATAACTCTAGTCTGAATGCTTAAAATGTTTGTTGCTCTAATTCTTAGATACCATTTTGTAACATCGCTTTTTTGTCAATTAGACCTTATTTTCTCAGCTGTCAATTGATCCTCCATAATATAATTCATCTGTTACCAGACTTTTGAATAAACTGACTTATCTTAAATCAAATTTTAGTCTTAGAACTCAAACAAATCTTTGAAATTATCTTTTCCAATGTCCTCATATTGTTGATGATGAAACTAAGATCCAGAGAGAAAGGAAGAACTTGAGCACATAATAAGATCATATAAATAAATATTTAAAGTTGGAATGAGTCTTAGTGATACTATCATCTAATCCTTTCATTTTATTGCAGGTCATATGGAGGATTGGGGAGGTCAAGACATATCAGTAAAGGTATGCCAAAATAATTAATTAAAGAGGAAGGAATAGATTTCACATTTTCATCATTTCATTTTCTACAATTCTTCCTTCCAACTGAACTCTATATAATAATCATTTCAGACTCATTTAAAAAAAAGGGGGGGAAGGTCAAAAACTAAAATTCAAATGATTTTATGACAAGGTGATCCAACTAAAGTCAATTAAACTTAAGATTCCTCAACAAGTCTCAGTCCAGACTAGGCTTTTCTTGAGCTTGTGCCAAGGTCACATCTTGTTTTTATCTAGATTGGTCCCCTTATGACTATTTCAATAAATATATTTCAGTCAAAGCAAAGGACAAGTCATCACTCAGAATGAAATGTTAAATATATTGGCTGGAAGACATATTTCATTATCATTAATCAGTGTATATTTTGGAATATGGGCTGTGATTTTCCCATGCAGGGTTATCAGCCTAACTTTCCCTTCCCATCCTACTTAGAATTCCAAGGGAAGTGGCAATAATGATCTTATACTTTATATAATAACAATTAGCATTTATATAGCACTTGTCATCTTCAAAATCTCCATAAGCATTCAATAATTAATCCCCCCCCAAATACACTGGAAGGGATGAAGGGTTCTCACATCATCTCCATTTTACAGATGGGGAAACACAGATGCAGAATAAATGATTTGCTCAAGGTCATGCCAAGAAGCTAGTGGTTCTGCATGCCATTATCCCCGAGGGGGACCTACACAAGACTGAGTAGTTGGTTCAGCATTTTCCATCAGCACTACTGCAACAATACCTCCAGTATATCTTTTGTTTATACATACATACATATATATATATGTGTCTGTGTGTGTGTGTGTGTGTGTGTGTGTGTGTGTGTATGAGAGAGGGAGAGAGATTTAACATTACAAGGAAGAACAAAACAAGATAGAGAAGAAACAATTAGATGCAAGGGTCCTAACAAATATTAAGGTTTTATACATATAAGAGTTCATGACCAGCAACTCAATTCCTATAAAGAAATGTGGTGTGTATATGAAAGTAGTAATTCAGGGGGAGGACAAAGAGCCTGGAATTCCACACAGGTGGAACAGGGAGCAGACTTAAAGGAGATTGACTAGATTAAGCATCCTTAAATTTAACTCAGAGGGAAATAAGTTGAGGTCCCAAGGAATGCAGTCCAGGAACAACATTCTGGAATCTGGCACAGATGGGTAGATCCATACATTGCAAAAACACATTGTAACTAGAAAGCATTTCTTAAATGTAAGCATTTATTATTTCAGCATTTTTGTCTAAGATTGACTCGATTTGCAAAAGTAGCATCTAAGATCCTTCACTCACAGATTCTTTATATTTTAATTAAGTACAATAATTTAAATTTTTGTATGGTATTGTGTGAATATACACAATCATAGAAGAAAAAAGTCATAGAGAAAGAAATTGCAATTTTTAACAAGTGATTGGATGAGATGATGGGGAATGAAGAAATAAGGGTGATGCTGAGAGTGCAACTGGCTGACTCTTAAGGATGTATTCACACACGTTAATACAATCATACAATAATTTATATATGTAATAATTTATAATAAATCAATTTATGAAATACAAATAGTGTAATTTCTGACTGAGACATGTTTCATTGATTCATCTATTTATTCATTTAATGAACTTATTCATTTATTGGAAGCAATGATAAAATTAATTCTGCATTATGTACTGAGAATTCAAAGCACAATATAGGATTACTACCCTCCAGAGCTGTAAAGTTCCTTTGAGAAGATTAAACAAATTTATACACAAGTGAACATGCATGATATAAATATGAGATATACACAGGTATCTGCATAATTATATGCCTAAACACATATACACATTCATCTACACGCAAGTATGAAAATGTGAGCATGTGTATAGATATATGCATTGCATAGATAAAGCTATAATTGTGCAATGTGTTACATGTATATATGTGTGTGTATATGTAAGTGCATATATGACACACATCTCTCTCTCTCTCACACACACACACACACACACCCCACAGAGATTGAGAGCTCTTTGAGTACAGTGGTTGTATTTTTACTTTTCTCTTTCAATTCCCAGGGCCTGGTATACTGCCTTGGGCATAGAAGACAATTTTATTATAAGAAGCACAGATGAACTAAATTCAAGAGAGATTACTGGGCTACTATCTTTGGAAAATACCAGCAAACCAGAAAGGTGCTTCAGGATTGAAGAAATACAAATACTCTTCCGTTTGTGTATGTTCTTAAGGAAAGAAAATAAAATTCATAAACTACAAGATATTGAACTTAACTTTGATTTCTGACATCATTTTAGAATGTATAATTAAAGGATTGGGTTGTGACAATTAAAAAAAAAGGAGCATTAATCTCAAGACAACATCATGATTTCATCAAGAAAAGGTCATGTCAGAAAACTATACTTTTGATGGTATCCATAGAAAGGCATTTCATGGTTATTCTATAGATAGTGTTCATTTTCATTTTAGAAACAAAAACAAAAACAATAGAAATGAGAACAACACAGGCAAATAACTGTATAACTAATCTATTCATATCTATCTATAGCTATGTCTATATTCATTTGACCTGATTTATGACAATGGAAGATTTATTTGGCAATGGACTGAAGGATGAAATGAAGCATGGAAAGAATAGACTCAGAAAAGGGTCATCAGGAGGTTATTAAATTCATATGGTCAACTGATAATGAAAGTCTCTACTAGGATGAAGGCATTGGGAAGAGAAAGGAGATACCATAATAAAAGAGATACCACAAGGAAACACATGATAAAGGGTTTAATTAACAACCTATAAAATATAAGACAGAGGTTCAGAGATGATTAAAAATACTTTGCAAAACTTAAAGTGATAGAGAAATGTTATCTATTATTATTATTATTATTATTATTATTATTATTAGGCTGATAAAATCATGGAAGACTTTCTGGAAGAGGTGATATGTTACTCAAGAAAGAAATAATGAACTCTATACATGACATGTATATTCTTGTTTAATAGTATGGACATTTCTCTCATAACTTTTTGCAATATAGTAGCTAATAACAAACTTGACCTTGACCCTTCCATAACTAAAGTGCCTTTCCCCAGTTGAGTATTTATTTATATGGAATTGTTTTATTTTCATTTTTGTATTCCTAAAATTGAGTGCATTGTTCAGCACAAAGTAGATGATTAATAAATGTTTGTTAATTGATTCAATCGAGCTCTAAATCTATGATCTCATGTCTGTATAACTGAAATTATTTATAACTCTTAGGCCTTTGTGATCCCAGAATTTTGATCTCTTTCCTATAGTTCTTAATTATTTTATCTTTCTGTCAAAATGATAATAAATACATTCTAGTCATAATTATCTGCTTTTTTTCCTGCCTCCATTGGTCTTCATTCAGATGTTCTCTATAATAAGACACAAGCATGGAACTAACATCCAGTAAACAGTTGCTAATTCATGGATTTTTTTCTTCCTTCCCTATTTTGCTTCTTGTACTTAGTTTTCAGTGTTACTTCACTATCTTCCCTTTTTTACTCTCTTCTTTTTCCTTAAAATGAAGCTGTATTAGAGCCTTGGAGCTTATTTTACCAAACTCAGTGACATACATGAAATTTATACTTTGTAAATGAATATTTAGATTTCTTTTTATTTAAATTTGTAACCCATGTTTTGTCATTTCTATATGGACATTTGATACATAAATTTTAATTTTTTTATCTGTTCTTGATTTTTTCCTTCTATGAATTATTAGTCACCTCTATTGCTATTTTTCCCTATTTTTTTATTGCTTTTTGATTTGGAGGTTATTCATACACAATTTTCTATCTCTCTCTCTTTTGTTATTTCCCTTTGAAGGCTTTTTAAATTAGATTTGCAAATAAACTTTTACCAGCCCTCTTAGGTGTACTTCTTCCTTTTGCCAGAAGCCCTCAGAAGCCCTTCACTCTTGTATTTTAGTTGTAACTAGCAGCTCAAACCTCATTCAGATGTCACTTTCCCAAATAGCTGATTTCTTTCAAATTTTTTTGAAGTCCTTGCCTCTTATAACTAGAAGTAAGAAAAATATTATCTATGATCCCAAGCTCTATTGAGACTTACCTAAGATATTACCATCTTTAAAAAAACTTTCTAACTTCATTGTGACAAAAATCACCAGAAATAGATAATAGTAGTCTAATTTGATGAAAAATGGGACATTCTTTTTAATGTATTGAATAAATGAAAATTTTTTTATGGTTATCAGGCTGACAAATAATTCCCTTAGTTCTCCTCTACATCCATTTCTTTTGGACTTTTCTTGGTCTGATTCTGTCTGGATAATCTCTTGCCTGAGGACATCTGTGAACTTCTTCATCTTTTCAGGAATACTACATAGCACTTTTTCTACAGATGATCCTTAGTATCAGAGTAATCTCTTTTCTTTTCTTTTTTTTTTCCTTTCTCCTCTGGGTGGTACTCCTCCAACTATTGACATAGGTTAAGCTTTCCTTCTGTCTCTGTCTCTTCATATATCTTTTTTCTTTTTCTTTTATACTGAAATCTTTTCTCAAAAAATATGTAATTTACACTGCCCCCCACCAGTAAGCAGAAAAGTAGAAATGTGCTTCTGAAATTTCTTTATTTTAGTTTATGGGATGATCGACCTACACTTTGGTCTTAGCAAGGCAGAAATACAAATATAAATATTGAATTCTCAGTTCAATGAAAGGAAAAAAAATCCCCTTGCTCTCCATACTTGATAAAAGTGAATTCCTCAGTCCTTTCTAACAAGTTGTTCCCTTGGAAAACTTCTTTGGGAAGCTGGTTTGAGTAGCATTGAGGTAGAGGAAAGAGGAAGAGAATTGTGAATGTAACAGAAAGAAATTGGGTAGAGATGTAAATTGACTACCACAAATCTTGAGATGTAAATTAACTATCATGGAAAAGATATAGAGAACTATTAATGTAGGGAAAACGCAATCTGTAATCAAATTTGGTAGAGATCCCCAGTCTTAATGTACAATTGATTCATTGTTTAATGTAAAAGTTGTATCCTGATCTCCTTAGAAGGTTTCAACTTCTACCTAATTCCAGGTCCAATAGAGAAAGAGAGTTCACATTTGCCCTCTGGATGAAAGGCAAGACTTAAAAACCTGGATTGGACTCCTGTTCGGGAAGGAGTCTTTGATCTGTTGTTCTTCTCTCTCTCTCTCTCTCTCTCTCTCTCTCTCTCTCTCTCTCTCTCTCTCTCTCTCTCTCTCTCTCTCTCTCTCCCCACCCCCATCCCTTCCTATGTGTTGTAACTTGCTTTCCTGAGTCTGAATAATAATTCCTCATAGTCAGAACCCAATTCAAGTGCCAAGTGGCTACAGCATCATTTAATGTACTTTCAACTCCTTAGCTGATCAATTGCATCCTGATAGTCATATCCAACTTTATTTCTTTTCTCTTACTATTTCCATGCCTTAATAATTTCACATTTTTATGTTCTTTTACTTCCCAATGATCTCCTCCTCCTTTAGTTGTTCATCTCCTATTTTCTCTTTGTATCTTCCTCCTCTTTAAATTTTTCTCTTCCTTCAAAGTCTATCTCTTGCTTCTGATATTTTTTCAACTCCCCAACCCTACTCTGAGAATTCTTATTTTTCAGATCAGTTTCTTTCTCCTCCTCCAGCTTGAGTCCTTCTCATTGAACTTAATTCTTTTTTCTTCCTAGATCTCAAGCAGTTCTCCTTCTTTGACTCTTTTCCTCAAATCTTCCCAAATTTTTCTTCTCCAAACATGAAGTCTCTTCTTTACAACAGCAGCAACAACACAAAACAAAGCATATTAATCATTTTGACAATTTTGTCTATTTTTTTTGTTCAAGTCCTACTTCTGATCTTTCTCTCAAATAACCTCTCACCCTAGAAGTCAGAAGTGGAAGATAACTATAGAAATTATTTTAATTAGGTTCTCTCAAGTACTGCTGAACAAAGTCCTTTGTAATGCTATTTAAATGATTAATTTATTTAATTACCCCAGTTTTGTAACTATCTAGCTGTGTGACTTAAGGCATGTAACTTTACCTCTCTGGGGTTAGATTAAACAATTATTAGATTTACTTCTAGCTCTAAAATTTTGTCATTCTCAAGGATTCTGAAGCAGTAAACAGTCCAGTCACATCTGAATTATCACCAATTTCAAATGAGGAGGGTCCAAATTAATGAGCTTTTATGGTACTGAGTGGATTGTTGAGTTGTTGAGACTGCAAAGCTGATATTATTAACACAAGGCTTTTTAATCTTGTGGAATAAATGAAGTTTTCCTAGATGGTGGCTGATCTACAAGATATTTGTATTTCATACTGCTAATAAATGTTCATTAAAACACGCTTCATTATTAATTACACAGACTAGCACTCAGAGCTCCAGCAAATTGTATCCCTATTATAATAAACGTATTTAATTACAGAAGTTCGGTAGTAATGCATATTTTTGCTAAGCAGTTTTATTAGGTGTGTCATATGGTTTGGAAACCATAGAAGCAGACCTCACAATGCATCAAGATTGTTTAAACATACTGGAATGGTGAATCACTACATTATAGGAGAGCTAATCTTAAATTTACAATTACACTTTGATTTTATTTTATCTAGCATTAGTCTTGTTAAACCATGATGAACTACTGGCCATTGGTATTGAACTGATGATAGGGATCATCCATTTTGTGTCTTCCATGCCAATATATCATCTGTCATTATCTGTGGTTATATCTTGGTCACACATTATTAAAACATGGTAAATCATTGCCTGCCTAGAATGTAAATTGAGTCTTGGTCAGTTCTTCTGCTCAGTTCTTCTCTTCTTTGGGAAATCTACCTCTGTAGCTAGGATTATTCTAACACATTGGTAATTCATTTAATAAATTGAATGATGGCAGAGCATAGAGATTCATAGATTGTGAATATTGGAAGTAAAAGAAAATTAAGGCATTGTACTCAAAAGCTCTTATTTTATAAATAAGAAAAGTATAGCCCAAAGCAGTTAATTAATGGACCTCTGCAAGATTATGCAATTCATTAGTGGGAGAGCTGGGTCAGAACCAGGATTTTGCTTTTCTGATCAATAAATACTTTTTCCACTGTAACACAATTGTCAATACTTGCTTTCAGGGAGCTTGTAATTTAATTCTATTCATTGAAAATCTTATTCCTAGGGCATGCATATGCTATCAATGATACATTACCAACATTCCTCCTCATGTAAATGTTAATAAGTGAATGAACATGCCCTTTAGCCATCAATGTCCTTCTCCCTGACCTTATACGAGAGGGAGTTTTTAAAATGAGCCAAGATAGGAAAAAAAAAAAACAAAAAACATAAATGTGAAGTCATTATTGGGGAAAAAACGAAGCAGGAGTTGTTATGTGATTGAACAGCTTTCTCTTTGGTTGGTAACTCCCTCTTCAACTGAAAACAATAGAGACAGTAGCTGCATAGCTATTGACCTGACATAACTACTTGTGTCTATGCACTTAGGAAAAAATATTATCTGTTTATATAGTGAATATTTTGGGAGGTGTACTTGCAAGTCCAGAAGAATCAGAAATTTATTTCTCTCCTTTTTTCACTAATGAGTAGAATGATGCCAAAGAAACTGAAAGTTAAGGTCTTGATCCTAGGATTTCCTTAAATCTATTTGTTTTTCATATTTAAATGTTTCCCCCTCTCTGTTTTTCTAATACATGGGCCTTGAGTAAAGATCTTTATCTCTGAAAGTATATAAAGGAAATTAGGGCTGTACTCAATTAGGAGAGCAAGTCACTGTTGATGAAAATCAGTCCAAGAGTATACTGCTTTGCCTGAAGTTCAGAATGAAATATTTACTGTTTCTGTATTATCAGAAGTAGCACGATGAAAGATGTAAGAACTGTTACATGCTTCACAAATATGGTGTCTGTCCCATCACAACATTTTCACTTTGAAGAAATAATTGCAAGTATGTAAGGCATATTTCATTTAAAATGGAATCAATCTCAAATCTAAAGCAGTATTCATTAAACTAAAACTATGGGAGTATATAGATTTCTCTATGAAAAATCCTTAGGAAATTAGCTATCAACAAGTTTGTCTCATCTGCAGAAGTTCTAATCACTTGCCTTCTTTTTTAGATTTCTATGTTTTATAATTAATTAGTGGTAGTGGTGTTTTTTCCCAATTCCTATGAACATTATAGAAGTAAAGTGATAAGAAAATGACAAAAATATATCAAATGGGGGCGGCTAGGTGGTGCAATGGATAAAGCACCGGCCTTGGAGTCAGGAGTACCTGGGTTCAAATCCGACCTTAGACACTTAGTAATTGCCTAGCTGTGTGGCCCTGGGCAAGCCACTTAACCCCATTGCCTTGAAAAATCTAAAATATATATGTCAAATGACAAGGTCATTGTAAATGTCCCAGACTCTCTCTGCCAATGTATTGCCCTGCATCTCTGCTTAGTAAGCCAATAAACTCCATCTTTTTTTTTCTTTCCTTCAATAAACATTTAATGAGCACCTTGTTATGAATGAATGAATATGATTCTGAGGTAGGCAATGAAGAGGACAAAAAGATGAACAAAAAAGGAAAGCTTCTCTAGGGGAACTTAAAGCCTAGTAGAATACCTTAAGTATCCCCTGAGTTATATCTGATTATTCTAAATGGTTGGTATTTTTTATATTTGCATGTTGGTCTTTCTGGTGAATGTCACCCCCATTTGGAAGTCCTTTCTCTGAATGATTTGCCTCAGACATTGTAGAGATAATGAGTTATATACTAAGTATATGACAAGAGGATTAGGCATTCACATGAGTAAAAATAACATCTGCAATGACATGATAAAAATGATACAGATCATTAAGTCTCATACTTCAGGGTATAAACTGATCACCAGCTGGGGTCAGGAAGAAATTTCCCCTCCTGGTATAATAGTGTACAATTAGGAAAATTTGGGGGGTTTATGCCTTCTTTTGTAGCATTCATCATCATCTATCCTCCAACACAAGCTATTTATTGATTATATCCTTAGTAATAATTCCTCTGTCCTTAGATTATCAAGGTTACTACTGAAATATATTCTGTCCTTCTCATATCTCAGTTATGCTCCTGAAGCTTTCTCCATAGGATATGGACTTTTGAGATGTATTTTTTTCTAGTAATGAAGATAGTCTGTTGCAGTTCTTTCCAAAGGATGTTATAACATACCTGTGTGCTTGGAGTTTTCCTTAGTATTCTGGGAAATTTGGGATCTTATATTATTGCAAATAAAAGTTGTTTTGTTTTTTTTACTTTTAGTTTTACTTACCCAGTAGAGTAAGTATGGAATTAATCCCCCAAAATATGCATCATCATCAACCTTATTCATCTTGCATATGATCCTAAATTCACAAAGAATTCATCAAATGCTTTTTATTGAAAGGAATCTTTCTTCTTCACTCCTCTAATACTCAGGTAGTGCTATCAGATCAAATGCTTAGTGTGCCATGACTTCTAATATAAAAAAAATAAATACTGTTCTGTGAAGCAAAAAAAGATGTGAGAACCACTTGACAATACTCTTGACCAATCCTCCATACACTCAATGGTGATGCATTTATGAAATCACAAAACATAGTGATGGGTACATTTTGTGCTTGGAGGACAGTATCGTTGTTGTGGTATTACTTTTGAAAAATTAATTTACCTATAAAAAGATAAAATCTGTGGTTGGCTTTATTACATTATGCTCTTATTTCTCTTAATTGCTCTGTCACTCTCAGTGATCTTTTATATTATCCTTGTTAAAAAGACCAAGTAACAAAGAGATATTTCCAAAGCCCCTTTAGGTTAAAGCCCTTAATTCTGTTTCTCAGCTCTCTCATGCCCCTACCAAGATTTTCATTCAATAAGCAAGGGATGCCCAAACATTTATTGATGATGTCTAACCTTTGAGTTAGAACTTGTAAGTTCCACTAAGTCTTATAATCCTAAACAGTGGTTTCATGGACTGATGGTGGTAAATAAACATTGGTCACTCAGTAGGTGAAATTGGGAGATTAGCAATATTGTTGTTTTCTGAGGGGCTATCAGTCTTATTCCCTTCCTCACTTGGGTACCTCATTTACTGGGGAATGGGACTAAAAGCAGTCATCTTATATGATCATCCCTGATGGACACAGCTTTGATATTCAACCAGTAAAGAGATATCTGTAGAGGTTATTAATTGACTGAATATCATGACTCAGGCAGGGTCTGTTGTGACAATAAAAGGACAGAAGAAAATCTCAAGAGTTCCTATATACTCCTGACCTTGAACTTGAGTCTCTGTCAGTTTTCTCCTATCAGGGCATCCAGAGATTTTCTTGAGATTCATGCCATTTTGATCTCTTCACTTTCCTTTCTCATTTTTAATTGTGGCCATTATCTAGAAAGTAGAGTTGAAAGCTGATGATGGAGGTAGAAGTTGGTGGTGATGATGATAATAATAATGACTATATGTGTTCCTCTGGTTGGATAAGTGTTTGGAATGGAGGATAGAAAAGGAGTATTTAGATAAAGGTCCAAACAAATGAACAACTGGTATATCTTAGTAAGTTTTCAGGAGCTTTAATATAAAAATAAAAGAGCTTTGCACACCCTAAAACAAAATAACTAACTCAAGAATCTATTCATTATTTTCATATAGTTCAAATCTTTAATAAAGAAATGAATGAATGAATGAATGAATGAGCTACTGATGGATGAATCTCCTTTCCATGTAAACTTAATCTAATACTCAAGTCTTTCATCAACACATTGCTGCTGTTCTACCAAGCAGGCAGTGTGATGTCAAGGAAAGAGGGTTTAATTTTGGAGTAGCTGGACCTGCCTTCAAATCGTGTCTCTGTCATTTATTACTGGTGACCTTGGACAAGTCAGTTAACATCAAGATGCCTCAATTTCTGTATTTGTAAAATGAAGCAGCAAAACAAATGTCCCTAACTCTGAATCCTTGTTGTCATCACCATTCTTTTGATCATCATCTAACAAATTAATCTTCATTGTCTTTATTTCCATACTTACAGTCTAAGGAGAGGAGCACAGTATTTTGGATAGTATAGTGACTTGAAGTAGAAAAACTAAGTTCATATCTCATCTTAGACAGTTGCTGGCTTTATGATTCTGGGAGAATCCCATATCTTCCCTCATTTTCCTCATATCTTAAAGAAGGGATGAAAATATCACCTGTCTCACAGGACTGTTGTGATATAAAACATGAAAAGCATTGCACCAACTTATAATTTTTATAATGGCACAAAAAAATCTTCCTCAAATCTAATTAATTCTGCCCCAAGTCGGGCTTCATCTTATAACAAAACTGAAGTATAACACTCAGTCAAACAAACATTTCTTAAGAGCTTAATATGTACCAAACATTGTGCTAAATCCTGGGGATACAAGCAAAAGCAAAAAACAGTCCCCTCTCAAGAAAGTCACAATCTAAAAGGGAACATCATGTAAAAATGAGAGAACTTGTGAGAGAAGGACACTCATAGTGGGGTATGATCAAATCTTTTTTTTTTAGGTTTTTTGCAAGGCAATGGGGTTAAGTGGCTTGCCCAAGGCCACACGGCTAGGTAATTATTAAGGTTGTGAGGCTGTATTTGAACTCAGGTACTCCTGACTCCAGGGCTGGTGCTCTAGCCACCTAGCTGCCCCATGATGAAATCTTGAAGCCAGATAGAAATTTATGAAATAGGTGCCCTAGGTCTCTTCACGAAGGAGTTCTCCAATGCCATACTTTACTCTATCCAGTCAGATGGAGGAATAGTTTTCCCACTCATCACCACTCCCATGAACAAGAGATACTGATAATGTGTGAGTTTCAGATTTTAAGAGATTTTGCACAAAGATGAGTTTCTATATATTCAACGACAGTATTCAAGAAGTTGTATTATCTGGTTAATGTATTCCTTTACCAATTGGGTCCTATAATAAATAGTCATATTGATCATGGTCAAGTATATAGAAAGTACTCTTTTTCGTTTTACTTTCATTATTTCTTTATACCCTCTCTTCCCCTACAGGCACAGGAGAAAGAATTGTCTCTGGAGTCCAGAATTGGCTGGCTGAGGAAGGACTAGGAAGGAAACTTAAATCTCACTGTTGCTTCACTCGGAAATGAAGATGCAGTGACTGGCTCCTGGCAGAGCAGGAGAAGAGGTGTTAGCTTAAACATTTGGATTAAATTCCAGTTTAGATAATTATGTTTTACTTTCTTTGGCTTTCTCCCTGTAGTTTCAGCAGGACATGCTTCCTTGTTTTTCAGATTCAGTTCCCATTTGTGTGCCTGTACAACTGCAAAGCAGCTGCCTATTCTGTGACAACTCTTCAAGAAGAAAGGAAATTGGGCGGTACCTGGGTGCTGCAGTGGATAGAGCACCGGCCCTGGAGTCAGAAGCACTTGAGTTCAAATCCTACCTCAGACATTTAATAATTACCTAGCTGTGTGGCCTTGGGCAAGCCACTTAACCTCATTTGCCTTGTAAAAACCTAAAAAAAAAAAAGGAAATTGATAGCTACCAGTATAAGCCTGGGAATTCACCATTTCACAAGGAATGAAGAATTCACCTGACCTGGCAATAGGCATAACTCTGGTTTATTTTAATACCTCTCCTTCCCAGAGTCCCCCTCCACATTTGTGTCCCCCACACTTATTAGACACCTTGTGTTCTGGGATCTCTTCTTCCTCTTCCTATCAAAATCTGTTATTTATTCTTGAATTATGCCATTATAGATGACTGATGACAACTTTCAAAACTCACCTTGCAGTGAGATTGATATTTTAACAAGGATAAATGCCAATAGGATAAAGACCTTACCATTAGGATTTGGGGTATCAGCCAGCAAGTGCAGAAGGATTTCTGGGGCTATGGATTCTTCCTATCTAAATAGGTGATGGACTAGTTCATCATGGTAAGGCTGAACCTGATGATTAATCCCCTTTAAACTTAAGATATGGAACAAAGAAAATGTTTTCTGCTAGTTCTATGACTTTCTGGATATCGGATAAAATGTGCTATATTGAGTCCTACCAGTTTCTCCACCATCCAATAAATACTCTGAAAAGATGTTAAGTTGATCTTACTAAAATATAGGTTTGACAATGGCATTCCTATACTCTAGGGGCAGAGAGCGGAGTTCAAAGGAGAGAACGCTGAGCCTGGAATTAGGAAGAACTGATGTCAAATTCAGTCTCAGAGAGTTAGTAGCTGTAGAACTCTGGGCTATTCACTTAATCTCTATCTGATTCAGTTTCTTCAGTTAGAAAATAGGAATAATAATAGTACCTTCTACCCAGAGGTTTTGTGAGGATCAGTTGAAATATTTGCAAATTTCCTGGGATACAGTGGGCATTTAATAAATATTTGTTTCCAGGGGCAGTTAGGTGGTGGAGTGGATAGAGCACTGGCCTTGGAGTCAGGAGTACCTGAGTTCAAATTCAAACTCAGACACTTAATAATTACCTAGCTGTGTGGCCTTGGGCAAGACACTTAACCCAATTTGCCTTAGAAAAACCTAAATGTGTGTTTCCTTCCTTCCTTCCTCTTGCTTCTGGAATAAAATACAAACAACTTGATTCAAACCTTTTTGTAATCTGGCTTCTGCTTGCTCCTCCAAACTAAGTGCATCATTCCTCTTTCTCTCACATGCTACAGTCAAGCAAGAGTGTTCAGTTATACCTCTTTTCTGACAGTGGGGAAAGCTAGCCCATTGAATAAAATGCCAGGCCTAGAATCAGGAAGACTTGGCTCGAAATCCAGCTTCAGATACTTACTCACTGTATGACCCTTGGGTTAGTCACTTAATCTTGTTTGCCTCAGTTTCTTCATCTGTAAAATGAGCTAGAGAAGGAAATGATTAACTATTCCAATATCTTTGTCAAGAAAATTCCAAAAATTCCAAATGACTGAAAATAATAACTAAACAGCCACAACAAATTCATGGCATCCCATTGCTTGCCTTTATACCTTGGCACTTACAACCCATCTTATCTAGAAGATGCTTTTTCCTTACCTGGTCTTCATGAAATTCCTGACTTTCTTCAAGGATGAACATTATAATCTATTCTAAATCACTCCCTCCTTTGAAACACCTCCCCGTAAACCTCCAAGTAAAGATTGCTACTACTCTATCCTCAGAAGTGACTTTGTTTCTATTTTGCTAGGACTTTGAATTCAGGTCTTCCTGACTCCAGGTCTCCCAGTATTCTCTCCATTGCCCCATCTAGCTCTTCCATCTAGACGTCCAATAGGACAAAGACAATATACATTTTCCCTCAATAAAGACCTACACAAACAGCAGGTGTACACAGTTATATCTCATATTCTGTCATCAGAATCATGATAAGCAGAGGCTATCTTCTGTGTCTTCCCATGACTCTTTCTTCTCAGCATCACTTCTATCAGTCCCCATGTGTTTCTTGTCCTCCCTCATGATTTCTCCAGCCCTACAGGATTTGTCTAACCTTACCAAATAATATTTTCATTTTAAAAGGCACCTTAATGCCTTAAAATTTATTCCAAAGTGACCATTACAAAACTCTGGTAAACTGGGGAAGGGAGGTTCCTCTAAATTATGTAATAAATTATACCAATTATGTAATAAATTATACCAGTAGATACTTATTCTTAACAATTTATAGAATCAACACTTCTGTATATGTCCCTGAATGTACATGCTTCAGGTGGAATGAATCCTACTAAATATATCAATCACATAGGAATTTCAAGGAGTTAAAAAACTACTACTATTTTCACTGGTTTCCCCAACCCCGTCCTCCCCCAAAAAACTGAGAGAAAAAGAGAGAGAGAGAGAGAGACAAACAGACAGACAGACAGAGACAGAGAGAGACAGAGAGAGACACGCAGAGAGTGACAGAGAGAGAAAGAGAGAGAGAGAGAGAGAGAGAGAGAGAGAGAGAGAGAGTGAGAGACAGACAGATGGAGAACGAAAGAGGAGAGAAAGATGGCTTAACCCATAGGTCACTCTGTAAATGCCAAATCCTCCCTAGAGAGAATACCAATTTCTATCCCTGGAATCGTCACACATATTTATGAGGCCCACTACTCATGCATACATGGTGAAAATCAGGCAGACAAAATTGTCCTTTAGGAGGGAAAGAAAAAAAAAGATCAAATTAGTAATATTTCAAGCATTTTTTATTTTACATTAAAATGCATGGGTTAGACCATATTTCAATTATCAGCTTGACATTACTCTTTAAGCAAATGACTAGAGTTAACAAGAGAGCTACTACATTTTGAATACATTGATTTTCTGCTTGGTGTAAACTCTAAATAGCCGATTAGAAAGCTGTGAATCAGACGGACTCAGTGTACCTAATATACCCTGCAATACATTACAAGCTGAAAACCATACAGATCTTTGAAGGTGAAATGTATTAAAAGCACATGATTGTTACAACTTAAATATATAAATGGTAACAGCACACCAGGTCTATCTAGCAATTTAAGAAATAGTCCACATTTTGATATGCACATCAACCCTAATGCATAAAACTACTGAGCTTAAAGGTATAAAGATACACAGATTTATTTTTCAAAAATGACTGTGAAATGAAATGAATACTTAATTGAACAGTTTCCAGTTGCAGAATATGCTGATGTTGCCCTTCATTATTTTCATGAGCACCAGAATGTTTCTCCAGCTAAGTCTGCCTGTCACCTCTATCTGCACATGTCACTCTAGTGTCCACAGTTAGCCTGGACCTCCAATTTATTGACCACGTGAATGCCTTGTCAGTAAAATAGCATCATTTGAATGAGGAGACCCTAGTTGTTTCCTTAGATCTAGTCTCAGACCTTACGGTGTGACCTTGGAGAAATTGCTTTATCTCTGGGTGCCCTGGGTTTCTCCATCTATAAAATGATATTAATGAGATGATAACACCTATCATGTCCTTGGAAAGGCTAAAAGGTGATAGATGTACAGAGCCATAGAGGAGCTGTTGTAACTGTAATTCCAGAAAAAGAATGGCTAACATGTTTCAGGTGCCCACTTCATATCTGCGTGTAGGGGGAAATAGCATATTTCAACATCATTTAGTTTTGATATTTTAAACATTAAAATTGAATCAAGAAGGAGAAAAGAAGACTTTATCTTTTTATGTGATTATTTAGCATTTAAATTATGGTTTATTGATGCAAAATGCTACCCAATAATTTTTATGAGTTCTGCTTCCTCCCACTTATCCAGAGAAATAGGTTTGGTGCATCAAATAATTTTAGCTCTAAGGAGACTCAGACACTGAGTATTTTAAGAAAATTAGACATGGGCATACAACTGGGAAAATGGAGATGAAACTGGAAGACAATCATTCACTCTAAAATACCTTGAGGCAGGATCAATACTTAACCAAATGATAATGATATAGGAAACCTTATTCTCTGCCTTAGAGGTAGCTAGGTGATACACTGGAGATAGTATGCTAGTCTAGGATAGAGGAAGACCTGAGTTCAAATCTTGCTTCAGACACATGTTAGCTGTGTGATCCTGGGCAAATAGCCTCCTTGTGGCTCAGATTCCTCATTTTAAAAATGGTAATAATAATAATGATGATAATAATAATAATGATAACACTTATTTCACAGGGTTGATGTGAAAAACAAATGAGAAAATATTTGGAAAATACCTTGTTTGGTGTCTGACACAAAAATTTTTACTTTCTTTCCTGGCAAAACTCTATTGTTACATATTGTCTTGACTGGGTCTCACTAGGAATTTAGCATTTCATATTTCCATAGTTTTCCTTCTTTCTGCACCTATTCCCATTCTTCCAAGTTTCTAAGGTTTCATTTATTTGATCAATACTGTGGTTTCAATTATTTGATCAAATCTTTCTTGTCCTTAGTTATGACTTTTAAAGTAACTCTTTTAATAGAAAATTATACAAGGCAGAGGGAAAGATCTAAAAATTAGAAAAAAATTATAGTTATTGTAAGTCTTCCTAGAGTTTAAAGTCTAGTGAGGGACTCTAATCTTAATGGCAGTAATTTATATATATAAATTACTCATTTGGCACCCTCAATTCCACATTCAGATCCTCTTGTGGTTTGATATTTATTCAATTACTCTCCACATTTTGCTCTAAACCTTCTCACAATCAGCCTTGTAACATAGTAATGGAAGAGGACATTTATTTCTACTATTACTACTAGTCTTTCACAATGAAGATGACCACAGATTTCCTTAAAAGAGAATGGAAGAGGTAAAATGAGAAATATGAAATCATGTGCCCACTTGCTAAATTCCAATCTTAAAAAAATGACCTCAGGGTGGCTACGTGGCACAGTGGATAAAGCACCGTCCCTGGAGTCAGGAGCACCTGGGTTCAAGTCTGGTCTCAGACAATTAATAATTACCTAGGCATGTGGCCTTGGGCAAGCCACTTAACCCCATTTGCCTTGCCAAAATCTAAAAAAAATAATCTCAAAAACTAGGATTATGAGTTAATCATTTCCACAATTTACCAACTACTATATAAGTATACTGGAGAGACTCGGGTCAGGTGATGGGGGTCTATGTACTTGACCAGCAATGTACCATGGGAGTATCATAGGAATCTGAAAGGCAATATATCTATGCATCATGTCTAGGAAATGTAAATGTCTTGTACTGAAGCATGGTTTCCTAGGTTGGAACAACAACTGTTACTCCATTTAAAGACACCGTTATCTAGCAGTAAAGACTTATCTGATTGGCAGAAGTTGCTTGCAGTTTTAGGGCAGCTTCCTGGATTCACATCTATTTTCTGTCTTTTTTCCTGTCCTCTTTCTTTTTCTTTCTTTCTTTCTTTCTTTCTTTCTTTCTTTCTTTCTTTCTCTCTTTCTCTCCTCCTCCTCCTTCTTCTTTCTGTCTTCTGTTGGCTGCTCATTTTCTTATATCAGGTGCCCACTTCATGTGTGTGGTGGAGGGGAAGTAGTATATTTCAATATAATCTAGTTTTGATATTTTAAAATTTAAGATTGAATCAAGAAGGAGAAAAGAAGGCTTTGTCTTTTTTGATGTGATTATATTTTATTTTTCATGGCTATTATTTCCTCAGTGTCACTGCTAAGATTCTTATTAAATGAGAGTACATTTGGGGGGAGTTTGTTGTCACCTGTTGTACTCTACATTGAATTTGTAAGGTATGTGGTTCTGAGGAAGACCATGGCCCATCACATGTATAGATGACTTTATCCCTTCCTTCATGGGATTATTTGAATTTTGAAAAGAGGAGTCATAAAAAATTTGGTACCCTAAGCAGAACAAACTTCCAGTTTTGAAATTTCAGACTGTGGCATATAGATGGAAGACTTTTTTTTAAATTTACTTTTCAACTGAAGAGATATAATATAAACAAGGCATATGCATCAGTGAATAAAAAAGTTTGGTGAGGACAAGGACTGCTTCTTTTTGTATTCCCTGTGCTTAACACAAAGCGTGGAACATAGCAGGAGCATCATAAATGTTTATTGGTTGATGGACTAAACCCAGTTCAGCTTTTCTCTTAAATCTTACACTACTCGGTGAACAAATTTTCAGGTCAAGGTTTTATGTGAAAATTGCTTTTTTGCTCCCAAGCAGGGCAAAAAATGTGCAGAAAAATCTCACACTCTATACCAAGATAAGATCCAAATGGATACAGAATTTAGACATAAAAAACAATATTATAAAGAAACTAGAAGATCAAAGAGTAGTAGTTTACCTGTTAGATCTATGGAAAGGGAATCAGTTTATGACTAAAGAAAAGATGGAGAATATCACTAAAAACAAACTGGATGATTTTGATTATATTAAAATTAAAAAGCTTTTGCACAGATGAAACAATCTTTACAACTAGTATTTCTGACAAAGGACTCATTTCTAAAATACACAGAGAACTGAGTTAATTTTTTTTAAATAACAAGTCATTCCCCAATTGACAAATGGTCAAAGGATATGCAAAGATAATTTACAGATAAGGAAATCAAAGCAATCCACAGTCATATGAAAAATTGCCCTAAATCATTACTTATTAGAGAAATGCAAATGAAAGATCTCTGAGGTACTACCTCAAACCTCAGACTGGCCAATAAAACCAGAAAGGACAATGATCAATGTTGGAAGGGATGTGGGAAATCTGGGACACTTAAATATTGTTGGTGGAGCTGTGAACTCATCCAGCCTTTCTGGAGAGCAATTTGGAATTATTTCCAAAGGGCAACAAAAATGTGCATACCCTTTGATACAGCAATACCACTACTGGGTCTATATCCTGCAGAGATGATGAAAATGGGTAAAAACATCACTTGTACAAAAATATTCACAGCAGCCCTGATTGTAGTGGCAAAGCACTGGGAATCAAGGAAATGTCCTTCAACTGGGGAATGGCTTAACAAACTGTGGTGTATATATATATGTCATGGAATACTATTGTTCTATTAAAAACCAGGAGGGATGGGAATTCAGGGAAGCCTGGAGGGATCTGCATGAACTGATGCTGAGTGAGATGAGCAGAACCAGAAGAACATTATAGACTATAACAGCAACATGGGGGTGATGATCAACCTTGATGGACTGCTCATTTCATCAGTGCAATAACCAGGGATAATTTTGGGCTATCTACAATGTAGAATATCATCTGTATCAAGAGAAAGAATTGTGGAGTTTGAACAAAGACAAAGGACTATTACCTTTAATTTAGGGGGGGGACCTGATATCTTATTATGTAATCTTGCTATTTAATAATATAATAAAGTATAATATACTTTATTTTTCTTCCTTAAGGATATGATTTCTCTCTCATCACATTCAATTTGGATCCATGTATACCATGGAAAAAATGTAAAAACTGGTAAATTGCCTTCTGTGGGGGTTGGGTGGGGGGAGGGAATCAAGATTAGGGGAAAAACTTTAAAACTCAAAATAAAATCTTTAAAAGGAAAAAAATTTATGCAGAAAAAGGAAAAGAAAATAGTCAAGAGGTGAAGAGGTGATTATACAGGATAGACCAATTTTAGAACTTTTCAGCCTGGAAATATGAAGACTGAACAAAAGGTATTTGAAAGAATTAATTCTATAAAATCATGAAATGGTGGAAAGATTGAGAATGAATCTCTTTAGGAACCTCTGGAACATGAAATCCTTTTGCAGCTCAAAATATGAGGTTTTAGGAATAATGCAATAACATATTTATTTACATGGAGGAGATTAAGTCTTATATAAATTTTATAAAATATTTTAACATACCAAGTAATAGAAAAGGCAGAAAAATGAAAGCAGGATCAAGAAAGATTTAGATAAAGGGCCACATGAAAGATCAATTCATTAAAAGAAAGGTACAATGCTGAGGTCAATGTTGAAGAGAACAACCATGTCCTTTCACAAAAGACCATTTGATGCTGTATCAGTGGCAGAATTGAGTGTAAGATGAACTGCAATTATGAGATGTTGCATCACTCTTCTGTTTCCATATTTTTTGTGTAAGATCAAAGAAATCTTTGTTTCCTTATTTTCCTTATATTGGGGAATGACTTAGACAAAGCCTTCATTAGATTATTGGCAAATGAGTAAATGAACTGAGTCTCTTTAACTGGCTTCTAAGTTTGGGTTAAAAAAGGCCAAATAAACAACAAAATTCATGCATTATGAATTTGGTTGAACCTTTTTTTTTCATGTATCTGCAATAAGTATTAACTGAAAATTAACACCATGTTTGGCTTTTTCAATAACATGTTTTCTAGCTCCAAGAAGAAAAAGGATGTGAAGAATAGTAAACACTCAGGACTCAGTGTTGGAAAATTGTTGCTTTCTATTGGAGAAGTTGTAAATTAGTTCAAAGATTCTGAAATACAATTTAGAACTATGACAGAAGAACTAGAATACAATGTATATGCTTTGGTCCAGCAATACCACTACTAGGTCTATATCCCAAAGAGATCATAAAAAAGGGAGAAGGACCCACATGACAAAAATATTTATGCTATATCTTTATGCAGTGGCAAAGAATTGGGTAATGAGGAGATGCCTATCAATTGGGGAATGATTGAATAAGTTCTGGCATATGAATGTGATGGAGTGCTATTGTTTTGTAAGAAGTCAGGAGTGGCTGGACTTTAGAAAAGCCTGGAAAGATTTGCATGAAATGAGCAGAACCAGAACATTCTACACATTATGATTAACTATGATGGACTTAGCTCCCCTGAGCAACTCAGTGATCAAGGACAATTCTGAAAGACTTGTGACAGAAAATGCTATCTAGAACCATAAAAGTACTATGGAGTCTTAATGCAGACCAAAGAATACTATTTTTCACTCTTTTAATCTCGCTTTATATTTTTTCCTTTTTCTGATAGTTTCCCCCTTTATTTCTGATTCTTCTTTCACAACATGACTAATATGAAAATGGAGTTTGATTATACATGTATACCCTATATCAGATTGCTCATTGTCATGGGGAGGCGGGGGAGAGGGAGGTAGAATAATGTGGAACTCAAAAGCTTATAAAAAGATGAATGTTGAAAACTATATTTGCATGTAATTGAAAGAAATAAAATAAAAGAACTTAAAAAATGAAATACTGTACATACCCTTTAATCTAACAACTGTACTAATACTAGGTCTATATTCCAAAGAGATCAAAGAAAAAAGGAAGGTACTTATATGTATAAAAATATTTATAGCAAATTATGGCAAAGAATTAGAAATTGAGGGAATGGCCATCAATTGGACAATGGCTGGACATGTCATAATATATGATTTTGATAGAATAAAATTGAAAAGTAATGTGTAAGGGGAAGCTAGGTGGCGCAGTGGATAGAGCACTGGCCCTGGAGTCAGGAGTACCTGAGTTCAAATCTGACCTCAGACACTTAATAATTACCTGGCTGTGTGGCCTTGGGCAAGCCACTTAACACCATTTGCCTTGCAAAAAAGCTTAAGAGAGAGAGAGAGAGAGAGAGAGAGAGAGAGAGAGAGAGAGAGAGAGAAGTAATGAGTAATATGGTTTCTGAAAAACCTGGTAAGTTGATCCAGAGTGAAGTGAACAGAATCAGGTGATATAGTACACAGCAACAATGGTATTGTTATGTTGATTTATGTCTAAAGCAGAGCTACTCTGATCAATACAATAATCGATGACAATTCCTAAGGATCCATGATGAAAAGTGTAATCCACCTCCAGAGGGAAAAATGATGAACTCTACCTGCAGATTGAAGCATATTGTTTTTCATTCTTTTCCCTTCCTCCCTCCCTCCCCCTTCCTCCCTGTCTTCCTTCCTTCCTTCCTTCCTTCCTTCCTTCCTTCCTTCCTTCCTTCCTTCCTTCCTTCCTTCCTTCCTTCCTTCCTTCCTTTCCTCCTTCCTTCCTTTCTTCCTTCATTTCTCTCTTTTCTTTTGAAACATAGCTAATAATACATTTTGCATAACTTCAAATATATAATGGGTAAGCTTTTTACATTTTCAAGGATGAGGAAGTGGAGGGAGGGAAAGAATTGGGATATCAATTTTTTTCAATGAATGTTAAAAATAAACAAATATTTTTTAAACAATCAGTTTCCTTGTACCTACCTAGCTTTAGAGTCACATTAAACATTCAGCAAATATTACTCATTATTCTTTTTTACTCTTCCCCTAGTATTTTCTGAAGAGAAACAACACCATCTCGAGAGATCTCTATGTAGAGCATATTTTGATGCTTATTTTTGAAACCTCATTTAATTCTATCTCTCTGTCTCTGTTTATCTCTGTCTCTCTGTCTCTCTGTCTCTCTGTCTCTCTCTCTCTCTCTCAACTGTACCACATGGTTCCTCTCCTCTGTTTTGGAAATATATTCATTTTACCCATAGAGAAGCTGGTACACCTCTTCAGTTCTTTTTACCATTCAATTTGGACATATATGAAATCTTCCCTCCCCAGCTACTATTCCACTCCACCACCCCCACTTTGGGAAGATTCATCTCTAACTTCTCCAATGGCGCCTTCACTCTTCCTGCAGAGGTCCTGACACTCAGTCTGCATAGCTCTTATCTGTCCTATGCAGGAGGAGGGGGATGGAGGATTGGGGACTTTCAGAGAGAATATTTGTAGCAGTTCAAAGCAAGACATTTTTTTTTATTTTCTCTCTCTCTCTCTCTCTCTCTCTCTCTCTCTCTCTCTCTCTCTCTCTCTCTCTCTCTCTCTCTCCTCCAAGATAAATAGAAGTAGAAAGGACAAGCAGTTTTGATTAGCATTTAAAATGTTGTCAATTTTTTAATGAAAGCGTAACCTCCAACCATCAACTTCACACAAACTGGAGACAAGGTTGCAAAACGAATGCTAATATATTTGGCACACTTTCTCACACTTGTCCTTCGGTGAACTTTCCTTGTTGTTAATTTGTTATGTCAGCCCATATTAGTGGGTTTCAAAAGTCCAAACTGGCAAGTGTGGTGACCCAAAGGGAACAAGTTTATAAAAGATCTCTAAATCGAAGCCTATTAGATGTGCAGTTCATTAGCTGTGTACCTATATAGCTCTGTATATGTGAATATTCTTATTTTGGAGAACTTCCTGAATTTTAATAGTCATACTCACAGTCTTACAATATTTGACATTTTATTTTTAAGTCCAGGAAACAGGTATTTGCCCATCTGTCAGAGGCATTTTTTGTTTAGTATCAACTGGGGCAGTGAGAGGTTACAAAAGCAAAACAAGATACTATAATTTTCTTAAGAAACTTTGACTTTAGTAGGTGAAAGTAAGAAAATATGCTTTAAAGGGAAATGAACTTTTGCAAAGAAATGTATTTAAAATAGAAAATAATATTACAGAAACCATTTTCTGTGTAAATATGCAAATACTAAGAGATATAGAATAAGAGGGTTGGATATGATCCCTATAAAGAAGCCATGCTCATACTGGTATCCCAGTATAATGGACAAAAGAGCAGAGAGTCAACTAGGCCCACCCGTAACCAATGTACATTGAAAGCTGATGGATCCTACTGTTTATTTTAAGGTTGTTACCTCTTCCCTGAGCTAAGTAGAACAAACAAATCAACAGAATCCATTCAGAATGAGATGTTTGAGTTTAGGAGATTTTGCTTGGATAATCTGAAAGGTAGTCAGGTTTATTCCTTCTTGGTCAGAGATTTCTTTATCTGTCCTTAGTTAAATTCAAAGTTAATAGAACTAATTATTTTAATCTAATTAATTGACCTAATTGGCTTTCCAAACTCGAGTAGAATATATTGTCTTCTTCAGAAAGGCCATAACAGAGTGATTTGAGATAGTTGAGATTGCTGTAGGATTCATGGAGAAAAAGATGGATTGCAATGTCATCAGAATTTTGATGAAATATTAAGATGAATAGTTTACCTGGCAAGTGGTCTCATGCATAAGAATTCCTTCTTATATGATATATACTTGATCCTATAATATAGGAAACATGATCAACTTGAAGTCATCTATATATTTTTTTGTGTTCACTAAGTTTAATTAAAAAAAGACAACTTGACACTGATCTACATAGACAATTGACCTCAGAGATAAGAAGACTTGGGTTCAGGCTATAAAACTGACCCAACTGGCTATCTGACTCAAGACAGATCACCTAACCTGTTAGTGCATTATGCAACCTTTTAAAACTGTAGATCACAGACCTGTAGACCACAGACCTGTCCTTGTACTAAGTATCATGCTAGGTGACAAGGATAGGAGTGAAACAAATACTACTCACAAAGAGGTGGCAATTTAAATGGAAGACACAGGTAAATGTAAAAATATAGACAGCAAAAGTATATAATAAATAAATGCAAAATATAGACAACATATTTAAATGCAAGAGTGTGGAGGGGACTAGTAGTCAGGAACATTAGGAAAAGCTTCATGCAGAAGAGTTGCATGGTGTCTCTAGGTCGCCTAGATGGAGAAGGTACATTCTGGGAATAAAGCTATGAAGTGCAAAGGTACTGATTTTGGCTAGAAATTTGTATATGAAAAACAGAGAGAAAGATGATTTGGCTATATCACAAATTGCAGAAGAGGTAGCAAAATTCACAGAGACTGCACATAGTTTGGGATGAGGTTATACAGGGCTTTAATTGCTAAAAGGAGAAGTTCATATTTTATCTTATGGTCAATAATAAGCCAAAGAAGTTTTGACTAGGAAAGTCATAATGTAGATCTAGGTTTAAGAAAATTACATGAGCAGAAGGCCTCTTGAGAGGTGATCAATTAGGAAACTATTATAATAATGGAGGTGAGAGATAATGATGGCCTGAAGTAAAGTGGTATCTATTTAAGTGGAAGAGATTGGTTATCAGAGATTTGAACATAAAAACAACAAAATTTAACCTAGATGGACTAGGTAGGTAGAAAGAGATTGAGGAGTTCAATACAATATTAAGATTATAAATAGAGGAGATTGAAAATTGGTAGTCCTTTCAATTGAATTAGAGAAGTTTAAAGAGTGGACAGCTTAGGGGGCAGCCAGGTGGTACAGTGAATAGAGCACCAGGTCTGGAATCAGGAGGACCTGAGTTTAAATTTGACCTCAGACACTCAATAATTACCTAGCTGTGTGGCCTTGGGCAAGCCACTTAACCCCATTTGCCTTGCAAAAATCTTAATAAAAAAGAAAATCATCTACAACAGAGACAACAAAAACATCCTTTATTGAAATTTTCAGCTTTTATAGGATTGCTTTGAAACCACTGTTTCAGAGCAATAGTAGGTAGTTTGCTGTTACTGAATAACAAACTTCTAGCTTTTCCCCCAAAGTAACTTAAATGCTGAACCTAATGCATACTGCATTTGTATGAAAAAATTTAAACTTGCAAATCAGCAAAGGAAAAAAAAATCTGAGGAATATCCTCTTAACATAATATGCCCCATGCATATGTTTAAAATAATGATCTCTTAAAAGTATATGGTCATATATGCAATGTAGATAAGCTCTCATTAAAATAGCTATATTCATTTGGATATTTCCTGGTTGTGTGTATTTAAGTTCAAAGCTTATAATGCTGTACTAAGAGCATTGTGTAATTTAGGCAGCCACACACATGCTCTCTCTCTCTCTCTCTCTCTCTCTCTCTCTCTCTCTCTCTCTCTCTTTCTCTTTCACACACACACATATCTTTATTAAAAATAGGAATTACACAAAAAGGGAAGATGGAAGAATTAAAACTAAAGGTCATGAAATTTGATCATCTCCATATTTAAGGTTACTCTAAGTACTCTGCAAATAACAAGGTGCTTTAATACTGCGCCTGCACTTTAGTCTCATTTAATATAAAACCTATGAAAGATTATTCCTGAAGTCATTATCTTTAACTGTTGAGAGCATATATCATGACTAAGTGACTGAAGTGCTGTGTGAACTCTCAATGGGATACTGCTGAAGATCTGATATATGTCTCTTGGTATCCATCAAACTCAAAAGATTTGCAGGAGGAGAAAAAGAGAGAACTTTTAAAAAATAAAAAAAAACATCAAAAAAAGTTAGCTCCTTGCTTCAGAACCTCAGAGCCAGAGCAAGTTGGATAGAAGTTAATTGTTAAGAGAAGAAAAAAATTACCATCTGCAAAAAACACATTAATTTTGTTTATAAACCCAGAATCTCTGAATATTAATGGCAAAAAAATGTTTTTCAGTTGAAAATTTACTTGCCTCCTGCTTTGGTAAAAATTTCATTCATTCATTTATTCATTCATTTATTTATATTTTAGCAAATATTTATTCAACATCTTTTATGCACAATGTACTGAACTAGGAGCTGGGGGTGGGGTGCAAAATGGAAGATTTGATTCCCTATTGCTAAGGGATTTATACTCTTAGTAAGGCAGATAAGATGTTCCCAAAAATATTTCTAATTAAAAAATGAAATATTATATAAGTACCATAAGAAGTTGTTGACAATTTTATTTAAGAATTGAAAGAAGGGGCAAATATGTTAGATGGAGAGGTACAGGAAAAGTTGTTTAGGGAAAATAGCTTAAACTTGGTTCTAAACAGATTAGTGGGAAGATATTCCAGGGGGAGAAAGCTATCCTTTGCGATTTTGATTTTCCAGGACCAGATGAATCAACTTCAGGTATACTGGTAGAACCAATGGTTGTGATTGCTGAGTCATTATCATGATCTTTCAAAGATCCTGAAATGTATTCTTCCCTCCTTTCCCCCTTTCCCCTACCTCTTTCTTTTCTTACCTCTTTCCCTCCCCCTCTCTCTTTTCTTTTCTCCCTTCTTCCCTTTCTCCTACCTTCCTTCCTGCTGCTTTCCTTTGTTCTTCCATCTCTCTTTTCTTTTCTCCTTCCTTCGTTTCTTCTATCTTGCCTTCTATCCTAGATTATAGGTTGTATGATGGACATAATATTGGAAAATATATGAGATGTAGTTTGTCTACTAATTATATAGAGTATAAAATATCACCCAATATGCCCCAAGAACCCTTGAGTTTTGCTTTTTTGTGTGTGTCATCATCATGGTTTACTTATACCTTGTAGAGGCTTAGTATATTCAATCCTGTTTTGTTTCTTTGTTTCTTTTTTTTTGAAGATTTTTGCAAGGCAGTGGGGTTAAGTGGCGTGCTCAAGGCCACACAGCTAAGTAATTATTAAGTGTCTGAGGCTGAATTTGAACTCAGGTACTCCTGACTCCAGGGCTGCACCACCTAGCCACCCCTCAATTCCCTATTTTGAAAAGAAATAGTGAAGATTTAGATATAGTGCTGACTTTACTCATTGTTGATGAATTTGATGTTTATTTTACTCATAATAAAATCTATGACATTTACAAATCAAGAAGACCATATTCAGGACTCCAATCTTCGATGGATCTTTAAATCATGTCTGCTCTTTCATACAGTTTCTCTTAAGCACTTTTAATTTGATCCTCTTTTTGTGAGATTCTGTGGCAGTCTCTCGTATTGCCCTGATAGTCTTTTCCTCACTAAAGACTCTTTGTTCTAGCATGTTCTAAACAGATATTCCTAGGTCAGCTTGTGGTACAGTAAATAGAGTGCAGAGTCTGGACTCAGGCTGACTCATCTTTGTGAGGTCAAATCTGGCCTCAGACACTTACTGACTTTTGCAAAGTCACTTAACTCTGTCTCAGTTTCTTCATTTGTAAAATGAGCTGGAGAAGGAAATTAACATGAAAACTTCAAAGGAAGTCCTCAAGAATCAGACATAACTGGAAAATAACTGAAAAACAAAAAAAAGTGTATTTCTAAAGATCCCTCTCCTTTTTCATCTAATGTTAAGAAATTTGGACTTTATGATTTAATTAGGATTTATTTTTACTAGTAGTTTAAAATCAAGTCAGCATTAAAAAGTTCAATCCAAAAAGATTGTATGGTTGAGTTTGTATGGTTAGATTGAAGGCAGGTATATCAATTTTCCTATGTGTGTTAGGTAACTAGAACCTCAGCTAAGCAAAGGAAATAGAAAGAAAGGAATGGAAGAGGAAGATATTTCAAAGGTAAAATTGACAGTACTTAGTAGGTGTAATGGTTGTAATGGTTGAGGAATATATAATTAATGATGACACTAAGTTCAACTCTGGGTTACTGTGGGAAAATATTGATCCTATTAACAGAAATGGAGGTCAGAGAAGATGGCTCATTTGGGGCAAAAAAATACATTCCGTTTTAGATGTGTTGATTGTAAGGCTCAGGAAAAACCATCCAAGGAGAATCAGTCACCTGTAAGTTGAAAATGTTAAGAGTTCAGGAAAAGAGTTAAACATTTGGGATTTAGATTTCAGAGTTGCCCAGAGATTAACTGACATAGAGAAAGTAATATTTAGTTACAAAGGAAAAGGGAGATTGAGGACATAACCATTAAGAATAAATAATAGGAAATAAGAGGAGAGAGAGAATTCAGTGAAGGAGAAATAGTAAAGTTTGTCAGGGAAATAGTAACATGCCACAAAAGGAGTAAATACATTGAGATACAGAAGAATAGTGAAATATATGAAAATGAGGATATAATAAAAGGAATCAGAAAAGGTTAAAATTCTGGACACAGTCAGTCTGATCCCATACTGTGTGTGTAGGGGGGGAGAGTAAATTTCTCCTTGGATTATTTCCCAACTTGGGGACTTCCTCCTGTAGTTCACTCTGGGAAAACTCAATAAAGTTATGAATACTCCATTCATTCAACTTTTCACAAATATGGGGAAGAGAAGACTCACATCCCTTACAAGCATTCAAGGTAACAAATACATAAGAAGCAAAGTACACTTTTATTTTACCCTATGGGGAATACAGAATAAACAATGGATTCAAAGAAACTAAGAAAGTAATACAAAGGCCACAGTTGTTTATAAATTCCCCTTCCCCTAAAGCAACTGAACTTTGCTGTTGTTGTTGTTGTTATTGTTTGCAAGGCAATGGGGTTAAATGATTTGCCCAAAGTCACCCAGTTAGGTTATTATTAAGTGTCTAAGGCCAGATTTCAACCCAGATCCTTCTGACTCCGGTGCTCTATCCACTGTGACACCTAGCTACCCCTAATATTCAGTTTTTTAGAAGGGCAATATACTGTCATTCCAGTGAAATCTCTTCGTCTCACAAGGTCCTACATAGTTTCTCCCAGACTTTTATTGTTATCCTTGGTTTAGATCTCACCTCATAGAAAGGAAATATATTTTGTCTATTAGTTAGAAAATGCATTTCCCATCAGATTGTACTGATCAAATAACTCATTATAATAGCAGATCATGGCAAGATTCCAACATTTTTCTCTCCTATATTGTTGTTTATTGCTATATTTCCACCACAGGGTAATATGAGGACACTTCTTTTTCCAAGAGAATCACAACTCAGAAACTCCCTTTCTCAATTAAAGCTAGTGGAGTTTCCAAAACTCTCAAATTTAAGAGTTGCTTGAGACACAAAATCTAAATCTGGTGCTGCTCAAAAATGCTCTTTTCTTTGGCTAGGTTCAGTATTCAAGTTCTCTTAGAAATCAAGACTCTGAACATCTATATAAGAAATTGAGGTTTGAGAACATTATTCATGAATTGCTCTCTCATTTCTTTTGGACAGACATATGTCTATCCCTTTTATTTTTCTGCAAGGATTTTTGACACTTTAGTAATTCCCAAGTTGCTTCAGATTCTTTAGATCTCTGGTCTCTACAGACTACATGGAAGAAGACTCAGGTTGAATTTTGAAGAATGTGTATTTCAGCTCAATATATGACTTCCTCCATAAACCAAAACAAACCAAATTATAGTTCTTAAGAAACATCTTCATACTAACAGAGCCAGATTTTCTGTGCATTTCACAAAACATCAAGTTCACCATTCAAACAAAAAAGTATCATAGAGGGGCAGCTAGGTAGCGTAGTGGATAAAGCACCGGCCTTGGAGTCAGGAGTACCTGGGTTCAAATCCGGTCTCAGACACTTAATAATTACGTAGCTGTGTGGCCTTGGGCAAGCCACTTAACCCCAATTTGCCTTGCCAAAAACCTAAAAAAAAGTATCATAGACTAATGGTAAATAGTATGCTGTGAAAATTATTCTATAAACTTAGTTGGCTTTTGTAGAGCTAGCAGATTGAAGAAATGAGTTAGACTAAAATTTCTTATCAATTTTGTTTAAGCATCTGAAGAGTTCATATTTCTGGATGTGAATGGCTCGCTAAACCATTTAGTCATAGACTTCTGTTTCCAGAAAAAAATTTCTTAGCTACAGATGTATATGAATACATATATATATATATATATATATATATACATATCTATCTATCTATCTATCTATCTATCTATATATATATATATATACATACACATCCATCTAAGACATTTATGTGCTTTGTTATTGTTTGGTCATTTCAGTTATGACCAACTCTGTAACCCCTTGGCAAAATATTAGAGTGGTTTCCTTACTTAGCTCATTATAAAGGTGAGGAAACTGAGGCAAACTGGGTTAAGTGATTTGCCCAGGGTCATACACTAATAATTTTCTGAGATCAGATTTGAACTCAGGAAAATTGGTCTTTCTGACTCCTGGCTAAGTACTTTATCTGGGCCACCTAGTTACTGTTAACATGTATGGGTTACACACACACACACACACACACACACACACACACACACACACACATGTATATATCATCATGTTTTACATATACAATATGCATATGCATATATGTACATGCATATTTGCATACACATGTACATAAACTTGAAGATATATGTGAATATGTTTATACATTGCTTTGTTCAGTAATGAAATGGCAGTAAATGAATTACCATAAATAAACTCAGCTGCAAAGATTGGTGATGGAGTTGTCCTAGCTCCCTACCCGATCTGACCTTGGAACTAGGGAAGGTTTACATCAATGATGATTCTATCTATTCTTGATGAATCACAACTCTTGCTTATGTTTAATCATTGCTGATAGTAACAGCTGACAGCTAGTCCTGAGGAGAAAAGACAGACAGACAGACAGACACACACACACACACACACACACACACACACACACACACACACACACCCCTCCAGCAACTGCATTTTACTGGGGGGGGTAATCCTTTTACAAATGACTTTTTTTTTGCATATGGATGGCATGAACTGAAGGTTATTTTGCATATTTTCATAAATGACATGAAATTACAGAGAGGATACTTTTATCCCCTTTAAAAATAAACCCTTGCTTGATATGCTTCTAGATAAGCCATTTACATTAAGATAACAGAATGAATTAGCTACTGATTTTCTTTTATGAGAATTACTTATTCCATCTTTTGCAAGGAGAGAGAATTTTTTCCCCCCTTAAAGGTCAAGCAAATTGTTTTAATTGTGTTGAAGCTAGAAAGGGTGGAGAGAATGTAGTAACTTACTTACTTTATCAGTGAGGGAAGGTAAGGATTTTGTGTAAGATTTGGTATTGGATTGGGGCTTCATTTCAAAAGAGAAGTCATACCCCAATAAGTTGCTTATTTTATATTCCTGGTCATAGGCAGTTGAATAACTGAGGTGTGTGAGTGGGGTGGTACCTATGCAAAACTGTTTCTGAGCAACAATGCAATATTTCAATGATCTGAAAATATAACTGGGTTCTTGAAAATCTACAAGTCACCTAGGGATCATATGTGATCGGTTACCCCTGAGGATGTTTTCAGAGTGTAAATAAAGTGTTGGTGGGCACAGGAAATATAATTGCAAGCACAGTAACAATGAACTTTCAGTAAAGGCTCATTCAATTAATATTGGTTTCTAGATGAACCACATGCTGGCATACAATATCTATATTGTAGATATATTGTAGTTTGGAAGGGGGGATGACCATTAGAGTATGTGACATAACCTTGTAGATATAAATTTGCTTTCTCAGGTCTCAGTTTCTGTATTTGGATAAGTGAATTATTTCTATAGTTAAGTAGGCAGAGAATTTCAGTCAAGTCATTAAACTTGACTTGATCTGTAAGTTTCCTCTTTAAACTGTATAATTCAGTGATTCTAGGATTCTAAGACTGTATGCAATGAATGCATCCCTTTTGCTTCTTAACTATTTGCACTACAGTCAGAGTTGGATAGTCTTGCTCAAGTAAAATTTCCTTTTGTAACTGGTTAAACTGCCTATGTGGTATTGTTAGGGACAGGGTTAGAAGAGAGGGAGAGGCAAGGAACATGAAATTCCTATTGCCACTACTCTCCTCTTCAACCCCAGGATAGACAAAGTTTATCTTTCAGGTCACTAGTTAAATGTTAAATGCCTTCTGGAAAGGTGACATCCAGTCTTGAATGCATTTAATTCCTATACAGACAACTGAAACGTGATTGTTCCACATTACTGTTCTCATGGGAATTCTTTCATTTAAAATGAAACATTTCCAAGGGCTAATTTTAAACATGTGAAAGTAGTCTTAGTTGCTATTTTTTTTCAAACTCCAATCACTTCACCCTGTTGATGAGTTTTAACTGTGGGGAAGGGTTGACGTAATGTTCAATCTAACAAACCTGTTCTGAGTCATAGCTGAAAATATTTGTATCCATGAGCTCACATATCTTGCCTTTTCAATTCTTTCCTTTTATTTTAGCAATATTTTCTCTTGCTTTTTAACTTCCATTTAAGGTCCATTTAAGAGAAAAGGAGATGGTCTTGGCCAACCCCAACCACTACTTGAATACTAAAATCAACAACACAGCAAATGTATCTGAACAAAATGAAACCTGTTGCCTTTTCTTTCTCATAAGGAAATACACACATTTAAAAAAAAACCTCATGAAATATTATACACACGAGGCATATTGACAGCACCCTTTACAGATTCAAAAGATGCTTGCAATTCTTGCAGAGCAAACTTATTAATTTTTAAAAATTGCTTTTATAGCCATTTCCCTTCTATTACTTAGTTGTTCCAACTCCTTTATTTAGACTCTTTGCCATGCAAATATTATTTAAACCTTAGTCAGCTTATATAGTGATTTTAAAATGTTTTAATGTTCCATTTGACAATCCCGCTGGTCCCATTTCCAGTGCTGAAATGTGTTAATTCTAATATCAATATATATGTATATATACTTTTTGCCAGTCAGGGATATAAAAAGATATTTTTTTCGCATGCATTAAAGAAGTTATTACAAATGGAAGATAGAAAGAGAAGGGGGGGAAGAGGGAGATAAAGAAAGCAAGGGAGAAAATGAGAATAGAAAGGAAGAAACTGAACAGAAAAAAGAAAACAAAATAGTGGAAAGAAGAGAAATCATAGAACAAAGAAATCAGAATTTTAAAAAAGAATAAACAGAGAGTAGCACACATCTGAAGAAAGAAAAAAAATAAGATGAAAAATGAAGCATAAGAAGCAAGACCAAAAAAAAAGAGGGAAAAATAAAACTTACCACTAAAAGCAAATCCCAGATGAAAAGCAAAAAAGAATTAAGCTGTTGATTATGGGTCACTCTGTCTCTAACTGAATTTCTCTGATTTCTGATACTAACATCTAAATTTCTTGTAATTTCACCCAAAATGTTATCCTCCAAGTATTATTCTTATTAATGTTCTCTTCATTTCTGTAGGAGGCATAAAAATAACTGATGAGTGTGGGAACATAAGCCGTATGGTTAGTGAGGCAGAGGTGATAATTAGAACATGCTGTACTATGCAGTAAACAAAGCTATTATGAACGATAGAGTTCTTTATAGAGTATTTAAAAAGAGGATGGAAATAATATACTTTCCCCTGACTGGCTTAAAAGCTCAGCCAGTTAGTACCCTGAGAAATCAAAAATGGTTGAAGTTAATCAGCCAGTAGATTTGGAACCAGGTTAAATACATTCATGAATATTATTGATACTTAATTTATTCTATGCTTTTTTTCAAATATGCTTTCCATCATTCTTAAAAATATCTACTTTTAGGGAATAAATCACATTCAGGTCAGAAGTTGAGCAAAGAAATAAGAAATCACTCATATTTTCCCTTTGTATGTGTGTATGTATGTGTGTGTGTGTGTGTGTGTGTGTGTGTGTGTGTGAGAGTCAGTCATATCAGTCTTCAAAATGAATGAGTTCTTATTAGAATGAACATACCTTGAGAGGATAAAATGAAATAACACATAGAAATCATTTTTAAACATTAAAGAATTTTTAAGCTAGATATTGTTATTATTGTTGCCACTATTGCTATAATTTTGTTATATACCTAGTGCTGGCACATAAGCGGTATTAATAAATGCTCATTGATTGACAGATTTCTTCAAATATTCTTAACTTTTCCCATTCCTTTGAACCTCATTAGTCATTTCCTTTTCCTCATTTATTTAAGTTAAGAAGAATCTTCCCCATGGTTAGGACTAAATTCCTACCCAATACCTCATCATGCCATAGTGCTAATACCAGCAGAAAACAATCTCTAGAATGATTTTACCAAGTTGGAAAGATTTCAAGTACAAACTCAGTGAAGTACTGTTTCTTGTTTGAGAATCAGTCTAGCTATTATTTTGAACAAAAACCATCAACAAATAAAAAACATTTCAATATACAAATCAGTACAAGAAATGTTTTTATAAGAAACTGAAAACATAGTTTTTAAAGATATGTTAATATGTATAAGATAGAGATTTTAAAAGATTATAAGTTTATTCTATATGTGTCCCATTTTGTACTACTTTTTGCTTTCTTCTGTGCATTGAAAATGTTACATTGTGGGGTTTTTTTGCATATCTTATTACTCCATACTGTCCCACCTAAAGCCAACAAACATTTATTAATAATCTATTTTCTGCCAGTACTATGATTTATGGTTGGGATATAAAACAAAGAAAAACCAGTTCCTCCCCTCATGAAGCAAATGGGGGAGAGGGAAAAGTACATAAACAGATGTACACATAGTTACATACATAATTTGTGAAATATATTTCTAGAAGGGAAGGTGATACAGGTTAAAGACCAGGGACTGTGAAAGAAAAACAAGTCACATTATGACTAAAAAATGAATCTCTCTCTAGTCAAGCCTATCATCTCTCTGCCAAGCCAGGGAAGACATGATTTATATTTAGTCATTTTGACACAGCTCTTTTAACTAGTGTTAGCGCAAAGTTATATTCATTAGAGATAAGGAGTATGCTCATCAGTTGGGGAATGGCTAAACAAGATGAGGTATGATTGTGATGCAACATTTTTGTGCTATAGGATGATTTCAGGAAAAAAAAAACCTAGAAAGACTTACATGAACTGATGCAAAGTGACATGAGCAAAAACAGGAGGAATGAGGAAGAACTATGAATGACAACTATTTTCAGCAATAAAATGATCCAGGACAATTCCAAATGCCCAAAACTCATGAGGTAGCCCAATATCTGCCTCCATAAAAATAATTGATATTATGTGAATACAGATTGAAGAATGTTATTTTTTCACTTTCTTTTATTCTTTTGTTATATTTGTGTCTTGTTGAATTGAATGACTAATTGAAATGTATTACATGAATGTATATGTGTAAACTATTAGATTACTAATGTTTGAGAGGGGAAGGGAGTAATGGAAAGATGGAATTTGGAGCTCAAATCTTTTATTAAAATTAAAAAAAATCACCCTACAATATGTTGTTTACAAGAAACACATTTGAAGCAGGGAGATACACACAAGTTGGAGCAAAATATATCATGGCTCATCTGAAGCAAAACAATCAGGGGTAGTGATCCTGATCTCAGGTAAAGTAAAAGCAAAAATCAGTCTCATTAAAAGAGATAAAGGATAGAGCACTGCCCATGGAGTCAGGAGTACCTGAGTTCAAATCTGGACTCAGACATTTAATAATTACCTAGCTGTGTGGCCTTGGGCAAGCCAATTAACCCCATTGCCTTGCAAAAACCTAAAAAATAAATGAATAAATAAATAATTACATAAATGAATAAATAAAATAAAATGAAAAAACAAAAGAGATAAGGAAGGAAACTAGATCTTCTTAAAGGCACCATTGGTAATGAAGCTATAACTTTCCTAAACATGTATGCACCCCAGGGCAGAGTCAAGATGGAGGCTTGAAGTCAGGAATTCCCAGAAACTCATTCCCCAAAAAACTCCAAAAGTCATCAAATTATGACTCTGGACAAAATTTAGTAAGAACAAACAAAAATGAAAATTAAAGACTAATCTCTCCAATGAATATTGATGCAAAAATCTTAATTAAAATGTTAGCAATGAGACTACACCAAGTTATGACTAAGATAATACACCATGATCAGGTTGGCAGGCATACAGGTAGGCAGGGATGGTTCAATATTAGGAATACATTCAGCATAATTGAACATATCAATAGCAAAACCCAACAGAAATTCTGATTATCTAATAGATGCTGAAAAAGTCTTTGATAAAATACAACATCCATTCCTATTGAAAAGACTAGAAAGTTTAAGAATAAATGAAGTTTTCCTTAAAATAATAAATAGTACCTATCAAAAACAACAAATATTATATTTAATAGAAATTAACTCAGCATTTCCAATAAAATCAGGAACGAAAAAAGGAAGCCCATTATCACCATTACTATTCAATATATTATTAGAAATTTTATATAGTATTAGAAATTAGAGAAGAAAAAGAAATTGAAGGAATCAGAATTGATAATGAAGAAGCAAAGCTTTTGTTCTTTGCAGATGATAGGATGGTATACTAAGAGAACCTGAGAAAATTATCTAAAAAAAAATCCATGAAACAATTTAACAAATTCAGCAAAGTAGCAGGATATACAATAAATCCATATAAATCATCAGCATTTCTATATATGACCAACAAAGCCCAAGAGCAAGAAACAGAAAGAGAAATTCATTTAAAGTAAATATATACTACATTAAATACTTGGGTATCTACCTCCCAAGATAAACTCAGAAACTGGATGGATACAATTATAAAGCACTTCTCACTCAAATAAAGACAAATCTAAGTAATTGGAAAAATGGTAATTGCTCATGATTAGGTCAAGCTAATATGATCAAAATGACAATTCTACCCAAATTAAATTACTTATTCAGTGCCATACCAACCAAACTAACAATTAACTATTTTATCAAGTTAGAAAAAACAGTAAAATTCATCTGGAGCAATAAAAGGTCAAGAATAGCAAGGGAACTGATGAAAAAAATGTAAAGGAAAGTGGCCTAGTTTTACCAGATTTAACACTATACTATAAAAGTGTCAGTCATTAAAACTGCCTGGTACTGGTAAAGAAATAGAGTAATGGATCACTGGATTAGAATAGGTTCAAAAGAAACAGTTGTAGGGGTGGCTAGGTGGCACAGTGGATAGAGTACCGGCGGTGGAATCAAGAGTTCAAATCCAGCCTCAGACATTTAATTACCTAGCTGTGTGGCCTTGGGCAAGCCACTTAACCACATTTGCCTTGCAAAAACCTGTAAACAGTTGTAAATGATTACAGTAATCTGTTTGACACACTCAAAGACATCAGTTTCTGGCATAAGAATTCACTATTTGACAAAAATTGTTGGGAAAACTGGAAAATAGTATGACAAAAACTAGGCACAGACTGATATCTCACACCCTATACCAAAATAAGGTCATAGACATACACAGCAACATATAGATAAATTCATAGAGCAACAAATACTCCATCAGGTCTATGAAAAGGTAACAAATTTATGACTAAACAAGAATTAAAAACATTATACATTGCACATTATAAACTGCAAAATGATTGATTTTGATTATATTAAATTAAAAAGTTTTTGCACTAATAAAATCAATGATGCCAAAATTACAAGGAAAGCAGAAACTTAGGAAATAATCTTCACAACTAAGGAGTTCTGACAAAGGTCTCATTTCCAAAATAGATTGAAAATTGCATATAATTTATAAGATTACAAGTCATTCCCAATTAATAAATGGTCAAAAGATACAAATAGTTTTCAAGTGAAGAAATTAAAGCTATATACAATCATCTGAAAAATGCTTTAAATCCTTATTGATTAGAGAAATGTAAATTAAAACAATGAGGTATCACATCATACTTGTTAGATTGACTAAGATGAGGAAAAAGGGGAAATGATCAATGTTGGAGAGGCTTTGGGAGGATTGGGACATTGTTGCATTGCTGGTGGAATTGGGAATAGATCCAACCATTCTGGAGAGCAATATGGAACTGTGACCAAAGAGCATTAAAAATGTTCATTCCCTGGGTGGCTAGGTGGTACAGTGGATAGAGCACCAGCCCTAGGCCCTGGAGTCAGGAGGACCTGAGTTCAAATACAGCCTCAGACACTTAATGATGACTTAACTGTGTGGCCTTGGGCAAGCCACTTGACCCCATTGCCTTGCAAGAAAAAAAATCATTCCCTCTGACCCAGCAATTCCAAATCTAGGCCTATATCCAGAAGAAATTTTAAGAAATGGGAAAAGTTCTTCATGTTACAAAATATTCATAGCTGCTCTTTTTCTAGTGACAAAGAATTGGAAATTGAGGGAATGCCCATTAATTGGAGAATGACTAAATAAGTTATGGTACATGAATACTATGAAATATTATTGTTCTATAAGAAAACATAAATGATTGGGCTCTAGAGAAACATGGAAACATAGATTTGATGCTGAGTGAAGGGAGCAGAACCAAGAGAAAAATATACACATTAATAGCAACATTGTGAGATGATCAACCTTGATGGAAGCAGTTCCTCTCAGCAGTTCAGAAAACGAGGACAATCATATTAAACTGGCTGTGGACAATGTTATCCCTATCCAGAGAAAGAAAAAGAAAACAAAAACAAAAAAGCAACTCTTCAGAATATGATGAACACTTTATAAAAACTATCTTTTATGTATCTCTTTCCCTTAATCCTAATTCCTCATGCCAAAAATGACTCATTTGTAAACATATTTATCAAAAATATGCATGTACAATGCTAACCTGACTGTTTGCTGCTAAGGGGAGGAGGGTGGGAAGGGAACATAGAATGGAATTTTATATCTTAAAAATATACATGTGCATATGGCTGAAAATTTAATTAATTAATTAATTAAAAATAAAATTTAAAAATCACTTTAACATGTAATTGCAGAAAAATAAAATTTTAAAAATCCATTGACTAGATTTCACTAGTTGTAGTCACTTCCTATTAATATTGTGGTAATCACATAAATTATACTGTTTGTGTTCATTTCAGTATACATTAATTCAAATTTGTCATTTCTCAGGAGAATGAGTACTGGTATTGTAAACAAATAAACCCACTCTAGTAAAGTCGTTTGGCACCTCCTCTACAAGTTAAGAGTCTTATATTTTGCCTAGCTGACTGAGAGGTCAAAGGGACTTGTCAAGCTTCAGTAATCTGTTTTGTGTTAGGCTGACCTTGAACCCAAGCTATCTTGGTTCTGAGGAACTGATTAAACCAACTGATAAACTAATAATTTGTTTCCAGGTATTGATCATAACAAAACAATGCTGGTCTAAATTTTCTTATACATATGAACCTTTTCCATTTGTTCTTGAACTCCTTGGGGTTCTGTGCTTAGTATTAGTGGCATTTTTTTCAATTACCTCTTCATCAGTCTCTCTGCTTAGTCTGCTCAAGTTAACCTCCATATGTTTGGCAAAGTGATACTTCAGCTACAAAGATCTAGGTTTTTCATTCTTTTTTTTTCAAAAAGCTGCAGTGTCTTCTTATATAGCCTCTTAGGTAAAATATCAGTTCTTTAAGGCATTCAAATTCTTCTACAGACTGGCTCAAGCCTAACTTTCCAGACTTATTTTATACTGAAATGGCCTACCCACTCTTCTCATACATATTCAAATCTCCTTCCTCTTCTCCTTTGTATATCCCATTCTCATTTCTCTAAATCCTCATCTGGCATATTCAATCACCTCTATTATGCAGCAATATAAATCACCATTTTTGAAAGCAAAAACTGAAACAATTTTTTTTGACTTAGGATTTTTTTTTAAATTGTGCCTTGCTTTAATCAACAGTAGTGTTCCTGAAAATTTTAATGTAAATTTATTATTGGTAACTCAAATCAATAAATTGATACCAATATTGATACAGATGTATACTTGGAATAGCAGTTTAACAAATACATGACAAATGTTTTTTGTAAGAAAATTAAGATTCTTCCAAAGGGTGAATAATCATCCTTAACTCATTTGTTTTGCAAAGGAAGCATTTAAAATATAACAACTGATAAAATCAGAGAAAAGTGACTATCAGGAATCAATTTTTAAAAAAATAGAATTTGAAAACTATATTTGCATTTATTTTTAAAAGCTTATTGTATACATCAGACTACTGAATTTTGTTTTCTTATTGATTCTGTCACTCTTTCCTTTTATTGGATTGATTGATCAATTCACATTTAAAATTGTTAGTTTTGTGTTTTTCAACATCATCATCATCATCATCATCATCCATTTTAGTTCTTTTATGAGTTTCTGTCTGTTTCCTCTTTCCCAATGAGTAATTTGTTCTTGCCACTGTTTTCCTTACATTATTTTGATGCTAGTATTCCCACATGTTCTCAACTTCTAACTCCTATTTGTCTTATCCCAAGTTTTCTGATTTCACTTAAATCATTAGTTTGATTATCCCTCTTTCCCATTTATTTTACATTTTGCCTTCTTTTGTCCCTTTTCTTTCACTAATTTTACAGCTTATCCAAAATCTTCCTTTTAAACATTTATTTTACTTTGTTTCATTATATACTTCACCAAGAAGATTTTATTTGTTTTTATCTTCCTCTATTTTTCTTTCTTTCTATTCTGAATGTTATTTTCTGATTCCTCCTTTATTATTTTTGTGTCTTTCCATGGAAGTAAAGCTTAAGATAATAATTACAACAATATCTGAGTTTCTTAATTCCCCCATTTTCTGCCCCACTAAGTCTCATTTTTAGAAATATGAATTAATGATGAAATTAATGATGGACAGAAGCAATATATTATGATAGGGGACATTCTAAGTTCCAGATTTCTGGTCTTGAACTTACTCCCTGCTCTTTCCATAGTTAGTCTCCATTCATAAGATCATGCAATCCTGTTTCCCTTTCTACTTGCCAATTGCCCACTCCTACATTCACTTAGAAATATATGTGCATACATATTTATATATACATAAATATATAGTTATGTGCATCTGTGTATATATGTGTGCATCTCATATTAATATTTAAAGGGTCAAAATATATAATTAATTAATAATATTATAATTTTATTAAAATGATTGAATATTTTTAATATTGATGAGAAATTTCAAAACTTTAAAAAGTTTGTTTTAGTTATATAACAGAATTAAAATTCCTACTTAATGTTGATGTTTTTGGTGATAGTTGCTCTCTTTATGCAGCATAGCAAAACATATTTCCCAAATAGCCACAATTAACCTTCTGAATTGGAAATGGTTCACAATTATCCACTTCAGTTAGCTTTGGTAAATGAAATAATCAAATCATCATTCAGTTTCTTGATGTAGCTGCAAAATTAATTGGTAAAATGGAAATTCAAAAATTATAAATCTTTATTTTAATGTAGAGTATGTGCTTTTAAAGTTGAACCTTATATCTACTGCTGAGTGATTAAGATTATTGGAAGCACTGAATATAGATTTTGAGTAGAAAACAGCAAACAGATCCAGTCTTCTTGATTAGTACTTTAAATGAATTTGATTTAAAATAAATCTACCATAAACATACCATAGACACTCAGATAAATACCGTTCAGTGAGAGTATTTGCAGATGTGTGTGCCACTGTCTAGAACACAACAGCTGTGGGTAAAGAAGTAGAATAAAAGAGACAAAGTTAGTATGAAATCTGCCAGTTCAAGAAAAGCATGATACCATACGTTGAACTAAGAGAATACTAAAAAAATAGGGTTTTTTTACTAAATGCTTTAAAAATGCTTTTTTTTTGCTTATTAGTCAATATTTTTAATTTTAGGTTCTTCATATCTCTCCATAATAATATATAATTTTAGACCCTGGTCCTTATTTTTATTGACTACTTTAAATTCCAAAGAGTTTAATACTATTTTAGTGCACTTCTTGTTTTTATTTTTTTAAGGGGAGGTAAAGGAAGGTTTGTTGTTCCAAGAATCTTGCACACTAGGAAAAATTTAATAAATTATTGTTTGAGTTCAAATAGATATTGTTTACTTTATTCTAGTTGATCTCACTCATAAACCTGATGGATAAACCTCTCTCTCTCTCTCTCTCTCTCTCTCTCTCTCTCTCTCTCTCTTTCTCTCTCTCTCTCTCTTTCAGTCTGGACTCTGATGGATCTCTGACTTTTCAACTTCTGCATAGTTACACTTCTGCCTCCCCCTCCTTCTGCTATTAATATCCACATTTAATTCATTATCTTTCCACCCATAAGCTCTCCCTTTTGAAACTTCCCTACTATTTTCAAGAGCATCATCCTCTTTTTCACTTGGGCACAAACCTTCACTTTCTCTTTTGTAGCAACTTGCCCATTGAACATATATTGCACATCTCCCCTTTTCTCCTATGATACTACCACTACTCTGGGGCACATCTTCTTTACCTAATAACTAGAATATTACCATAGCCTGCTGGTTGGTCTGCCTACCTCACATCTTTCTTTGCTCCAGTTCATTCTCCCTTCATTCAGCTATCAAAATCAATCTTTCTAAAGCTCAAATCTGACCTTGACACCTTCCTCATCAATAAACTCTAGTGGCCCTATTATTTCCAGGATCAAATATAAAAATCTCTCTGTTCAGCATTCAAAACACTACAAGGAAAGACTTGTGGCAGAGGGACCATCCATCAGGTTATTACAAGAGTGGTGGCATGGAGTGATGAAGGTCTGAACTCGGGTAGGGACAGTGTTAGAGGAGACAAGTTTGTGTGTGCGTGTGTGTGTGTGTGTGTGTGTGTGTGTGTGTGTGTGTGTGTGTATGTGTGTTTGTGTGTAGGGGGAGTTGGGGAGTAATCAAGAGATATTATTGGATATGGCTGAAGGGGGTCAGAGACACTGAGAAGTAGACAATGAATCTAGTGTTCAAGGATGGGTGAATGAGAAAATGGTGGTGCCCTTGATAGGTACAATGAAATTAGAGTAACAGCCATGATTTTAAATCATGTCCCTAGCTTTAAATTCATTGGCCTTTCCACTGGACCACTCTACCTGTTTGACCATCCTAGATATTCTGATTGTCTTTTCCCTCATTCCCTAGATAAGATGTTTTAACCCTGTAAGTGGTGGGTGGGTATTAGTTTTAGAATCCTCTGACAAAGCAATGAAGGTTAGACTCCTCAAAATAATATAATGAAATGCCTAAAATAAAATACAAAAGATTATAAAAAATAATTTATACTGAAACAGTTAGCATTTTTTAAAAAAAGTGATAGACCACATCTTAACAACTCTTGTGCTACCTAGATTATTCCTTATTTTGCTCTATCCTGCATATTTATTTCCCAACTAGAAGGATTTCTAGGTTTTATACCCTTTGACTCTTGATACATGCTACTTTTCCAGAACTTCCTAAAGTTTTCTCCCTTCTTGAGTTCAACATGATATCTACAATTTTTTGTGGCCTAGGTTCCCATGAATTGATGATGAGAAAGAGGAGGAGGAAGACTATGATAATTCAGAGAGTTATATGATTTCCAAAGCATTTAACATACACTGTCTTCTGAAATTCACAACAAACTGAACGATTAGATACTGATATTATTCTTACTTTACACAATGAGAAAACTGAGGTTTGGAGACTTGAGGAGACTTTCCCAGGATCATACAAGTAATTAGCAACTATGGTAGATAGTAAAATCCAGTCTTCTTGACTCAAAATCCAATACTCTATCCACCACTATACCATCAGAGTGATTATAAAAATTGCTATCTTCCCCATACTTGCTTGACTTTTAGTTACTCTATCAACCTCAATGTTGCCTGCTGATAATTATGTTTTATTTTATCCAGACCTTAAAGTTGAAACCCAATCCATTAGAGGTGGGACTAGTTCCAAAAGATGGTGCTGAGGATGATAAAGTAATTCCTCTCCTTCATGCCTCAAGTCCCAGATGGCAACATACTCTTTTACACATAATAGAGAGCTAGGGATCATTTAAGCAACATGACAGAAGTACTAGCGTCATTTTTTTCCTCTCATGAAGACATCAAGAAACTTGTATTTGAGAGCCTTGCCAAACATCTAGCTCATTCTGAGCCTTCACTGAGATTTTTTCTTTCTTTTTTTTTTTTTTTTTTGCTACCAACCATCCAGAAGGTCAGGAGGGAAAGGCACGATGATAAACTCACTTGTAAAATTGTTCTAACAAAGCATCTGTGAGCCACTGCTTGATCAAAATGACAGACATCAATCAGAATAATAACTTCAAATATGAGATTTTCAATTAGTGAGCGAACATAAATAAACGTGTCTGGAAAATCAGCATAAGGGATTTTAGAAGGCGACAGCTCATACATAACAAGAGCCAGGGTGACAGCGGGAGAAAGGTGTGCTATTCAGCAGACACAAAGCAACCCCCACCCCCCCAGAACCCAGTGCAAAGAAGGATTCAGAGAAATAGACCTACTGATAAATAGGAAGACATATGCACGCGTTGTCGACTGAGTGATGTTGTTGGGCTCGTTCACCTTATTAGAGCTTTGCAAAGATGACTTGCTGCCATCTCATGAAAAGGCAGGATGAAACGGCCCCTTCTGCTTAATGTGGTTTCTCAAATTCCCCTAACCAAAGGCAGCCTTCGAGACATTTTATCAAAAGAGAAAGTCTAAATGCAGCCCTAAAGAGGCAGGGGAAATTGGGTGTGGGTGGGAGAAACAGTGAAGGAAGGTCAAGAATGTCCGAAGCTTGTACATAACCATTGAGTTTCACTTTGCAGCTAAATAAATAATCCCAAGCTTTGTCTCCAATGTCTGACAGTCATCTGAAAAGTGATTAACACAAGCAAGACCCATATAACGTGGCCCATCTCCACAAGCGCACTCTTCAAGCATCAGGGAGATAGGCACTGCTTGGCTGGCCCCATACCTTGACACCCAGATCAGCTATTGTAATTAGAACAGAAAAATCTGTTTGTATGTATATCACACCTTTCCTCAGAAAGCCACCAAGGTCTTTTCAAACAATATCTCATTAGTCTTTACAATACCCTTGTGAAAGAGTTGGGGATGTATGTGTTATTAGTGTTTTGCATTTCCATTGTGTGTTTACCTACCCTGGGAGTCAAGAGGGGGAATTTGGATTGCTAGGTAGAAGCCACCTTGAATTGATAAATAGGACCTGGGTTCTAGAGGAAAGGGATTATTTTGACAGGGCAAGAATTGGATTATGGGAGAAACAAAAGGATTGGGGGAAGCTTTCCTATTTAATCCAAGATCCAGGGAGACCAGGCCATGTAGTATAATGCTGAATTAGAAGTTAGACTGGATTCCTACCCCATATCTATTATTTACTACTACTTTGGGAAGGTTGAAAAGGCTGGAAATCTCTCTGGACCTCAGTTTACATGTATATAATGAGAGGGTAGAAGTGGATTATATCTAAGACTCCTTATAGCACTAAATCTTTGACTATTTTTTCCCCTTCTCTTTACCAGGGTGCTAAATTCCCGCATTTCAGCTTAATGGAAGGAAAACTGATTGAATAATTGAGGTGAATACCCAAAAAGTGGATGGTGAGTAGACATTTTGTTTCAGTTATTTGGATTTAATTTGAAATTAGCTTTTTCTGGTGATAAGGGTAGAGTTGTACAAATAAACATCAGCATCCTTTTTTTTTTTCAGTTTATCTCTGAAACTCTGGTCCCTACAGATACTTCTAAACTTTAAGGAAGGAAAACAATGCCACAGTTAAATTTCCTAATCGAGGCTCTTAGACCCTGACTATAGACCTTTTTGTGCTTGGTTTCTGGACTCTTCACTGCAAAAAGGCATACATTTTATAGTGTGAATGTTTCAAGACAATAAGCAAACTAATTTTAGTTAATAGGTTGGTAGATACTTAAGACAGCAAACAAAAAAAGTGTGTGTGTGTGTGTGTGTGTGTGTGTGTGTGTGTGTGTGTGTGTGTGTGTGTGTGTGTGTCAGAAAGAGAGAGAAAGGGGCAGGGAGAGGGAGAGAGAGAGAGAGAGAAATGAATTTGTTTCTAACCTCTGATGGAGGGTATACCCAGAATCTGATTATCCTCACCTTACCCCTGGTTCAGCCCAAAACTCTGAGGAATTTTTCTATAGCTTATAAAACTTAGACTTAGCAGACAAGAAAGTCACTGAATCTGTGGTCCAAGAGGGATTCAAAGGGTCAATGACTGAATTTTTTGAGCAAAATGCTAAGGCTTAAAATGGTTAACATAAAGGGAGGGGTTATAGCTTTACATATTCCATAAATACTTTTGAAGGGCAAAGTAAAGAAAAAATGTATCACCTGGGACTCACGCCCAAGATTCTTCTGAATCCTCCCTAAAATTTATCTTGTTTTGAGGTACTTTGAGGGTCTACATCCAATGAAAACCATAGGTCATGAGACCCTATTGAAAGATCTATTTTACAGATAAAGAACAGCAACATTTCAAAGCAAAGGCATTTAATTAAATATCATAGAAGAGTAATCATATATGATATCAGGGAGATGATGCCATGACAAGCAGGTGAATTGGATTTGAGTGAGGAGGGTACTGTGCTAGGTCACTAGTTTCACTTTCTCCCCTGGAGCCATCTGGGCCCAGTGACCACATAAGGATTCGGAAGACTAGGGACAACCCTGGATGTGAAGCAATCAAGGTTAAGCGAATTGTCCAAGGTCACACAGCCAGTAAGAATCAAGTGTCTTAAAGTCAGATTTGAACTCAGGTCTCCTGACTCCAGGGCCAGTGCTCTATCCACCATATAGTTTAGCTGCCCTTGTATATAAACACACTCATATGTTCACATGAAGTATTAAAAGTGGGTATTCAGAGGAATCACACAAAAAATACACATTGGAAGGTTACATGGGAGATTGTGGGAGTATATGTAGAGGAACTTGGGAATTATTTATATCATTTATTAACATAGGAGCTTATAATTAGGGAATACATATGGAGGGATACATATGCAAGGTGTAAGTATGTCCAGAGTGTGTGTGTGTGTATACATATATATATATACATATATATATATGTATATATATATATATGTATATATATATATATGTATGTATGTATATATATAAAACATGTATGGCCAGAACATTTCTGCTTTCTGATTTTCTCTTCTCCTCTGGTCAGTTTTCATTACCATTATTTGCTGTGCTTTAGCTAAACTATTCATTTGATTTGTTAACTTTTTCCCAGAAACTATGTTTCTGTCATTTTTGTTTTTTCCTGGTTTCCTTTTTTGTTTTTGTTTTTTTAGGTTTCTGCAAGGCAAATAGGGTTAAGTGGCTTGCCCAAGGCCACACAGCTAGGTAATTATTAAGTGTCTCAGACCAGATTTGAAGCCAGGTACTCCTGACTCCAAGGCCCGTGCTTTATCCACTACACCACCTAGCCATCCCTGGTTTTCATTTTTTAAAAAAATGTATTTATTTTCATCAATATGCACATGTATATTTTTAAGCTAGAAAATTTCTTTCCACCCTCCCTTCCCACTCCCCCTCTCCTCAGTGGTGAACAGTATGGTTAGCTTTGTATACATACATACATATATATATAGATATATAGATATATATATATATATACATATTTTGATAAACATGTTTACAGATTAATAATTTTCAGTATGAGTAATTAGGATTAAGGAAAAGATACATTAGAAATAATTTTTATAAAGTGTTCATCAGATTCAGAAGGGTTGGGTTTTTTTTTTTTGGTGAGTTTTGTTTTTCTTCCTCTGGATAGGGATAACATTGTCCATAGCCAGTCTAATACAGTTGCCCAAGCTCTCTGGGTTGTTAAGAGGAGATGCTTCCATCAAGGTTGTTCATCTCACAATGTTGTTGATGTTTACATTGTTCTCTTGGCGCTCTACACAGCATCAGATCCCACAAGTCATTCCATGCTTCTCTAGAGTTCAATCACTTATGGTTTCTTATAGAATGTCATTTTTGTTTTAACTTGGAAATCAGGGTATAAGATTTCACTCTCCAAGGCCCCTCGCTTTTCATATTTCCTTACTGATGCAGAGAATCATGTGCATAGGGAATATTGAAAACAATTAGAAACAAATTTTGTAAATCTTTTGTTTGTATTGTTAAGGAAATCTTCCTTCTCCCTTTATCCTTCTGTTAAAATATTCCTTCAATCAAATCTAGGCCATGGCCTGACCTTCAATCTAATCTAGATTGTGTCCTGTTTGGATTGAGGCAGCTAGGTTATGCAGAAATTAGAAACAACATTTGAGACATTCCATATCAGAATCTGAGACCCTCTGACTCCTCCCCAAAAGGCAAACTCTCCAATGCCAGACTTGGGCCACTCCCAGGTTACTACCCCTTCCCATGGACCCTGAAGAGGAATTTAAGGAAATTTCAGGAGGGGCTCTCTCTCTTTCTCTCTCCCTTTCTAGACTTCTGCTGAGCCTGGCAGCTGGCCTGCCAAGATTAATTAGCAATTCACCTGGCTTTTCCTTAATTTCTTCTTCAATTTCCTATTACTTTCTTTTGTTCTGTAACTTCTTTTAATAAATCTCTATTTTCTTTTTACACCTGCATTCCTGGGTAAAGAGTGTTTCTTCACAGTGGAAAATTGAACAAAATCGACAACATTACTACTATTACATTTTGACTAGAAAACCTTTCTATGTCAATGGCAATGAATAGGGACTTGTATCTCAAGCTATGAGTCATCACAGTCAAGTAAGTCTCAGTCAAAATCAGATGAAATGCTCCTAGGGTCAGATTAAATCTATCCTTTAACCCATTTCTTCCTACAAGAAAAATGAATGTTTCAACCCATTAACTGGCATAGGTTTGGGAAATCTCCATGAACTCCAGTTATTTTCATATTGTCAATCTATATTCTCACTTAAATTTTTTTTTAGGGTTCTTAATAGGAAAAAAAACTACCAAAAAATCTGTATGTAACTAAAGCAACAGGATTTCCTTCCTTTCTCAAGGGAAGGGGAAGCTTACTTGGAGCTTTGCCATGGAAAGGAATATTGATAGAAAATACCAATGACAAGAACAGCAATACCTGGTTTAACAATACCTCTCACATTAAAGTGTGTATGGCCAGCAGAAAATATTCCACTTTTTGAACTTTACTGTAAAACATCTATATAAGAACAACTAATTAGCCATTGTTATGATACTAATACTAGAATCTAATTCACCAGTACTTTATTTGTCCCTGAGATGTCTACATAGTTTGTGTTGTGTCATCTTCACTCCCAATGGGAACTTGTTAACAGATGTGACCAAAGAAGAAGATTCTTCTGAGTTCTTATCTTATAAGAGGTGATGAATGTGTCTCCTAGTGGCATGGCAATGAAAATGATTGAATTTTATGGGACAATTCAGTCTTACAGCAATTTTTCTTGAGACACTTATAAACTAAATGAATTGGTTTTGGTTTTGAATTTTAGGGGGAGGGTAGAGATTGCAGGGAAAACTTGTCTTTTAGTTTTTGGTTCTGAAATATGGTTAGTACACCTATAATATCCTACACCTTACTTTCAATGAAATCAGGAATCCAGAGATACAGATACTCTAAATTTTTAGCTTTTTATGCCTGGGAGGTACTGGAAAAACTTCTCTGGAACTAACAAAATGATTCGGCTGCTCCAAATGCTATTAAAATATTTTACCCCTTTGTTAATTGTATGAACTTATATAACTTCTACTTTCATTAATTAGTCTATCAATCAATTAGCATTGGGATTGTGTGGAATTTGAGACCCTTAAATGCATTACAAAATCCATGTTCACACTTTTCATGAAGGTGAATTGATCTTTCCCAAAGAGGAGAGATTTCCATACCAAGGACTTTGAGACTGAGATTACTCAAGTTAAAAGAGAGACAATCCCTATTCTCAAGGAATTTAGCATCTATTTGGAGGAAATTTTTTGCTACCTTGGGTTTTTTGACAGATAACTCCACATTTGGATAATTTGTTAATGAAAGTTTTATTAATAGGTAAGAAATCAAGGAATTGTGTAGGCTCAAAGTTTAGCATACATTTCCTTGATGAGTCAAACTTTCTTGGATATTCTAGTTGTTCTCCAAACTCATAGCCCAGTCATGATATTAGGTTTTGGTATTTGGGAAAATCTCAATCCTTCCATCATATTCAGATGACATTGATGAAGATGAAATATTAAGAAATTTTTTGTGTGCCCCTCTTTCTTCTGGAGAAGTCTATATGGCTTAAGATACCATTGAAACATAAGGTCCAGGAAACTCCTTTGTGGACATGATTCTTTATTGTGATGCTTGTTCTTCAACTTCAGGGATGAAAAGATAGTGTGGTCCAAAGGCCTTATTTTCAAGTCTAAATAAGGGTAGAAATCTTTGCTTCCTTTCATGTTATTTCTAAAGGTTTGAATACAGTATAATGCTCCTGACTGTTACTTCTCTAAATCCCTGCGTTTATTCACCAGGATCCATTTTAAAGTTAAGCTTAAGGACAAGTTCAATCCTATTATTCTAGAGGAAGATATCAGCTCCATTACCCTTAATGTTACTGCAACTTTGAATTAATATTCTAAGTTAGTGTTGAAATCTAAAGAATATCTGTGGAATAATGAAGAACAAATTCAAGGAGAATACCTTACCTAAGAGACAGTAAAAGCAGACAAGTGCTCCAACTTCTCTTTGTATATGTGTGGGCATTCCAGATTTGTATATGTGTTAATACATATATGTGTGTGTGTGTGTGTGTATTTTCATATATACATATAGAGACAAAGTTTTAAACATTAAAACACAAGTTTTAAACATTAAAACAACTATTATAGTGATTGTCAGGATATATGTTGAATTTATCTTCCTCCCAAAGTCATTTGACAATACAAGTATGATGTATGTGTCAGGCTACCTTTTTCGCAGAGAAAGAGAAAGACTTACAACATTTTTCAATATGAATTATTAGAAGGGATAAATGTATAAGTTGGAAGACGCAATCTATGAAGGAAATAGAAATAATCCTTGAAGGAAATTTTTAAAAAAGAGAGATTCTTAGGAGGTAAAAAGGAATCATAGCTAGTTTCAGTGGGTTGATAAATGGAAGAAGATGACACAAAGAAATAAGATTAGAAGAAACTCTTTAAATACTACAAAATGGGAATGAAGTTCACCATCTACCTGCTCATTCATTTTGTGGAAACTACATCTTCTGAAATGAATTCAGTCATGCCAGTCTACATGAAGAATACAGAGTCTAAAAGGAAGAAATGGGAGTGATGACTTGTAACTCTCAGTGGAGGGGTAGGAAGTGTGTTGCATGAAGACTTATCATGTGCTTTCTTTTCATTTCCTGTGAATATTACTTCATTCTTTGCCAGGTTCTTATCTGCCTTGGTTCAGAAAATTAAATCCTTTTTCTTCAACACCTTCTCTGTTATTATCAGCTTTTTATTTCCAATATTTGTCATTCTTTTCTAAGATAGACACAAATGTGAAAATTTGGAAAATATCAACTGTAAACCTCCTTCCAATCCCAATTGGTTATTTAGAGGTTGAGTTATGGTAGATTACACTCTAGGTTTCTTCTAAAATAATGGCGTCATTCATTTTCATATGAATCAGGAAGAGTACACCTTTGGTATACCTCACAACGTTCTTTATAATATATGAGTTGTCCACTCCAGGAGGATATCACACCTCTCAATCCCAGTTAGAAATGTCAGGGATATATGTCAATGTCAAAAGGACATTAAGGTGAAATCAGAGGGGAAAAAAGAGAAAGAATATCTGGATAAATAGTCAGGTATTAGATTGCATACTTATCAAATGTATGACACATAGCTGAAGGGATTGTTAACATTTTGTATGAGAGTTAAAATCCTAAAAGACTTTCGTAGCATTGAATATAATATTTGATAGCAATATTTACAAAGTCTACAGTTTATTTCAAAAAAACAATTTCACAAGTACAAAATAATAATCATATCCAAATAAAATTAGATTATTCCCAAAAAAAATTCTAAAATAATTCTTTTACCAAAACAAATGAAGGAATGGAGGTTAGTAGATGGCAAACTCAAAGTAATTAAAACATTTAAAATGATAGCCAGAAAGATGAATTCAATCCTGGGCAGCATGGTAGAAGTTCTAAGACCAGGGAAGTAGTAGGACTATTGTATTCTGTTCGGATCAGATGATATCTGAAAATTTGTGTTAATTTTTCAAAGAAACACTTTAGGAAAGCTATAGATCAAATAAGGGGAAGTATGTAAGCTGCTTTACAAACCAGAAATAGTTATTTAAATGCCAACTGCTTTTAGGTAAGAGAGAAAGTGTCATGAGGAGAGCAACAAGGTCAGTCAGGGGAGTGAAGATCCTCTACAGGAAAGAAAGGTTGCAGAAAGCTGAACTAGAAAAGAGGAGATAATGATAGGGAAACTCCTAATTTGGGTTCCTTAAAAAGCCTAGAGAGAATCTCACCTAGTGGTGGCTATGAATATAAACTGGAGAGTAGATCAAGTGAGTAGTCAAACTGAATAATTCCAAAAGCACTGCTTTGCCAAGATAGCAGCTTTCACTCCCTAAACTACCAATGTGGTACCTTCTGTCAGACAATCAGTAGCATAGTGTGGTAGTTGAATGGGTTCCTGGAATTTGATCTGTCCCTCTAGGACAGCTGACCTGGAAAATCCCGTTTTACTTCTGGGTACAACGTTTGTGGAATCCTATGCAACTAGAGTGAGTAGCAGGGTTTTGTGCATTAAACCTAAGTAATTTGGTGATAGTTGAGTCAGGTTTTGCTAGGCGGTATAAAACAGAATAGGAGTAATTCATATGAGTTTGGTAGTATTCAGTATTTATTTTATAGTAGAATGAATTGAGAAAAGGCATATGTGTGTGGGTATGGGGGTGGGGGAGAAAACAGTTAAGTCTCAATGCAAATAATAAATCCTTATGACTCTCCCTGAAGTAGTCTTACTATATATTTTCTTGGGTTGGAATAAGTTGTCATAATTTATGTGATTATAACTTCAAATAGTAAAAATTTGAAAATGTGACCACTTTAGGGGATTTATTACTTGCATGAATAAGGAATCTAATTGTAATTCAGTTAAATATTGCATTCATAAACAAAGGTTATTGTTTGTTTGCTGCTTCCCCCCTCCCAAATAAGAAAATGTTATCTGCCCTCAAGCATCTTAAGGATTATCCCATGAAAGAAGGATAAGCACCAGAGGGAAAAATTAGGAGCAAAGAGTAGAATTTACAGAAATACTGGTTTAAAATTTATGTAATGCAAAACTTCCCAACACTTTGAATTATCCAAACATTCAGTAGTCTGTCTCATAAGATAGTGACTATCCAAACAAACTTGGCTAACTCCCTATAGAGGGGGATTTTTGCCAGGAAAGGGTTAATCCAAATGACTTCAGAGTTCTCTTCTAATTCAGAGATGCTGATTCCATCAAGACTTGAGGAAAACCATACCTTAAAAAGAGAAATAAGGATTTACAATTAATTCTCAGGGAGAAATAATGAGAAAAAAATTTAGGAAAATACTTATGGCCTTGAAAGTGGCTAGGAGGAGCAGTGGATAGAGCACTGACCCTGGAGTCAGGAGTACCTGAGTTCAAATCCAGCCTCAGACACTTAATAATTACCTAGCTGTGTGGCCTTGGGCAAGCCACTTAACCCCATTGCCTTGCAAAAACTAAAAAAAAAATGTTATAGGAGGGGAGAGAGCTAGTCCTTTTCAGTGGTGAACTGAGCTTTCCTCTAAGGAAGGGTTAGCCCTTCCAAAGAAATAGGAAAGGCAGGAAGTTTGACACTGGGACTGAGGGACAGAAGCTTGGACTTACTGTAGTTATCTAGAGATAAAAACAGCTAGAGATGAACCAAAGTCCAGTGAGACAAGAAAGAAAGGTTTGTCTGTCTGGTACAGCAATGACTTTGATCTGAAGAACCCTGACAGTGTTTGAGAAGAGTTAAAGGTCTAGCTTGCAAGAATAAGTCTTTGAGGAGGGCCTATGTAGAACCTGACTTTGACAACAGGGAGTGTCAGAAGTCATAAACAGTTTGCTTCACTTAGTTTGCTAGTGTCTACCTTGGACTCTCCCTTCTTTTTTATCTTCTGAGATTTATACCTATATGTTTTGCTTTTACATTATTTTCTTTTCCAAATATATCCCTTTCACCTCTCCTACCTAGAAAGTTATTCCTTGGAACAAAGAATAATAAAAGAAAGGGAGAATAAGATATTCAGCAAAAACTCAACATCATATCAACTGTCTGGCAATAGATACAATGGTCCACAGAGTCTCCTCTTTCTGCAAAAGAGGAAGGAAAGTGTATCTTCTCATCTCTTTTGGAGTACCACTATTTTTGCCCTTTTGATTAGGAAGCAAAATAATATTTACGGAGCCTTTTGGAATTGTCAACAATATCATCTCTGTGATGGAGTGGAAGAATAATGCTTCTATTGATTCTCCTATATCGTCCAGTTATTCTCCACTGCCATCTTGCAGGACATTCAATGATTCTGCAACATAAGTTCATGAAGATAGTTAGTTCTTCCCTTTCCATGCTTTCCATTTCTGTCAGGATAGTGCATGGTGAAAAGCTCAGAGAGGAAAGGATTTTACTTCTTGGCTATGCATCCTGTAGACTGATACTGTTTTGGTTTTGGTCTCTGAGTATCCAGTAACTAGAACTATTCTTAGCACATAAATAAATAAATACTTCATGAGTATCTGTTGAATTTAAAACCTCTTTCCTCAATCTAATCTTTGATTCAATATTCAACCAGCTAATTAAAGAAGTAGTTCTGAGTAGCTACTATGCAATCAGAACTGCATTGGGTCCCATGGATCATATAATCAAAGTGTCACAGTGAGGAAGAGACATCAGAGGCTGTGAAGTCCAAGCATTTTTTTTTCACTTATGAGGAAAATAAAGTCCAGAAAAATGTAGGGATTTATTCAAGGTTGCAAGGAAGTAAATGACAACATCAAGATTTGAACCAAGGTCTTCTGATGCCAAAGTCTCTTCTCAGGTAGCTGAAAGCTTCAACGGGGAGGCTAGGTACACAAGAAATAGTTAAATCACCTTAAGAGACAAGATATAGCTAGACTGGAATGACTGAAAATGGTTTTTCATATAAGACTTCAACAGACATTTTCAGCTAACCAAATTGAAATGCAATACTCTTTTTTTCCCCTCTCCATCTCTGCTGAGTTTTCCTTTCCTTGAATATATAGACGGACCTCGTTTGCTTCTCTGACCCACATGTGCAACTCCTATTAATTTCAGATAACAACAACCACTACAGCAATGAGGGTGAATTTAATTTAAAAAGCACTGTCCTGATCTGCTTCTTGCTGAACCGAACTTGGAATTATTTGTGACTGTGATTTACCATTCTTTCTGGGGGAAGGGTCACACTATTTAATACTAATAGTCTTCCAGAAAGTCTCATTACTGTGAACAACAATTTTTATTGCTTCAACTTTCGCAAACTTCCTTTCAGTCTGAAGGAGTCATGCATCCTTCTTTCTCCACCAATCCTAAAAAGGTTTCTGGATTCTGCATTGCCAGACTAGAGGTTCAGCCCGTCCTCCAAGATTGTCTGCTCCATCACACAGAGGCAGCCCCTTCCCCTTTCCTTCATAGGCTTACCTTTCTGTTCAACACTGTCTGACAACAACCTGTCTGCAGATGCACCAGCAGCTGCTAGAGCTGAAAAATGGGCTTGTCTGTCTCGTGGGGGCTGTGATTTCTGGCATATGCATGCCTCCTACTGTCTCTTTGGTTTTAAAGCAATTTTCGGCACACCTGCTTGCTTGAACTTTACTGACAAGCCCTCTTAAGAGTTCACAGGAGGAAAAAAAAATTAGTTTCCCAGTCACATCCTTGTAATTCTAAATTTCACTTTAAATCTCCTGGTAAAGTATTTACCTCGGTGTATGGAGAGGCAATCTGTGTTGAGGCAGTTTCACTGCCTCGGGCCAGGATCTCATCAGATCTCATATCACAAAAGACAGGGAAAGGGATGATCCATTAACACAATAGCCATCCTGTTCCCTTTGCCAGAATTGTTCCTTATTGTGCTGTATATGTGTATGTGTTTCTCTTACTACCATGTCCATTCCAGCTATAAACACCACCCAAGATGCGGTTTCCCTTGAGACAACAAGTCTCACTCAAGGCAAGAGCTCTTGATTTTGTGGGGATAGATACTCCCTCCTTTTTCTACCCTAAATTACAACTTAAATTTGTTTCTTAGAAACATCAACTGGTTCATCCTTCTGTTTTCTTTATCTCGAACTAGGTGAGTCTCTCTATTCAGCCTTCCTATCTTCCCTTACTTTGGTCTCAATTTTATTTACTAATTATCTTTAATCAACACTTCAGTTGTGGTAAATAATGCAATATTATTTCTCCCATTTTACAAGTGAGGTAATTGAAATTCAAAGAGGTTTAGTGACTTGTTAAAAGTTATATAGTTAGTAAATATCAGAATTGGCATTCAGATGCCTATAACCTGACTCCAGGTTCAGCATTACTGGCATTATACCAAACTTCTTTCTTCCTTGCATGTGACCTGTAATGCACTGGTTTGGGCAATGGAGACATCTGAAAAGGAAAATCCAGAGACATTGGGGGTTGTCTAAACCAACATTACAGCTATCTTTTACATAATATTTTTGACAATTTCTGCTTCAAAATCTTCATTTTCAACTATCTCTTATGTATCTCTTACCCTTAATCCTAATTACTCGTATGAAAAATGACTAATCTGTAAACATGTTTATCACAAATATATATGTACAATGTTGACCTGACTCTATGCCATTGGGGTGGAGGGAGGGAGAGAAGAGGAAATTTTGTAACTTAAATATAAATATATATATATATATATATATATATATATATACATACATATGATGAATATTGAAAATACTTTCATAATTTGTATTTGTAAAAATAAAATATCAATAAAAATCTTCATTTTTAAGTATGTAATGATGAAACACATTACTTCCTTAGATTGTCCATTCATTTCTTGATTGGATGTCTATGCTTTACTTATGTTGAGGCAAAATCTGTCTCACAGTAACTTCAATTCATTGGTCTTTGTTCTGCTGTCTGGATTTAGAAATATTAATTTTGAGGAGATAGATTCACCCTCCTTGAATTCTCCTGAAATTCAACTTATATTCATTTCTTAGAAATAACAACAATTGATTCATGCTTGTAATTCATTCTATAATATCCTCATTGAATCACTGAATTTTAGAGTTGAAGGATAACTTGCTACTTATTTATTATACTCTCTATATGATCCACAAATATCTTCCACACTTGGCATTGTTAATCTGGGTTCCATGGATTCTGAATGGAGTCAATGAATAGATTTCACAAGGTCTTTGAAATGAAATATTTAATATTTTTGTGACTATTTAAATGCAATCGATTTCTTTGTAATGTTATATATTTTATTTTATGTTTCAAAAAAATATTCTGAGAATTTCTTAGGCTTCATCAGACTACTGGAAAGGGTTCACAAAAGGCTAAAAATCTGTGCTCCATATAACCCTACAAATGAGTATTTCGATTCATCTTGAACACATCCAGTGAGAGAAAATGTACTTCACCATAAAACAGCATTCCAGTTAGGGGAATTATTATATTGAATCCAGATTTTCCTCTCTCTAACTTCAATTTTTTTAATGTTAGTTTTATCTGATCCTGAATGTCTGTATTCCCATCAAGGATGCCGTAATTATCATAGTTTCTCAGATTCACAACCTTAATGTCAATATCAACTCCACTCCCACTCATCCCATATATCCAATCTTTTGCTAAATCTTATAATTTCTATCTTCCCAGTGTTTCTTGTGTACATCCACTTCCCTCTATTCATACAATCACCACTCTAGTCTAAGCCTTTATCACCTAGTTTTCTAAATGATATCTTTGTCTCTTGTCTCTGCTCACTCCAATATATCCTTCATTCAGCTGTCAAGATTAATTTTCCAAATATAGGACTTATCATATTTGTCACCCTCTCCCCACCCTAAACTCCAGTAGTTCCCTATTGATTCTCTGATTAGATATTAAACTTTTATTTGGTTTGTAATGCTCTTCATAACCACATGGACCTAACTATTGAAATGTTGTGTTCCCGCATTAAAAAATGAGTTCTTTGAGGGCAGAGAGAAGTCCTCTCTCTCTCTTGTTCTTTCCTTGTATCATTAGCCATTGATATAGTGTCTGACTCATAGTAAAAAGTTAATAAATGTTTGATTACCATTGCCACTGCTATTGGAATCTCTGAAAAGAAGTTGAAGACTCCTTTCAAATATTGGAAATATCACCCTCCCCCCTTTCTAAATGAAATATTTCTGGTCCATCAAGATACCTTTGTGGGCATTTGACCATCCTGGTCATGCTTCCATTTATCAATATCCCTTCTAAAATGACATTCCCTGGGCTGAGTACAATATACCTAATGTGGTGGACAGTGAAACTATTATTTCTTTTCTATTTAGGCAGTCTAAGATTAGTAAATGATAGTCAAAACTAAATATGGAACACAGTGTTCCTCCCATTTTCTTTCTATATAGTGGACATGACAGCCAGGCAATATAAATGAGCATTTATTTTGTTATGCTTATTTGAATAAATGATCCTGCTGATAGATGTTTCTGTCTTAGTGCTACTTAAATACTCTTCAGACTCTCATGCTGAAGGACTCCAAGGGATACAAAATTATTGTTGTTGTTTTTCCCTGTGTCCTTTATCATCATTCTATTTTTGACACATACCATCTTTTTCACAGTGCAAATCCGTTTTTTTTTCTTTTCTTTCTTTTTTTTCTTTCTTCTTCTTTTTTTTTTTTTGCTGTGATAGTGGCTTGCTTTTGAAGGATAGGACTAGGGCACATCAGTATCTTGGAGGTGAGAGAGGTTGGGGTGGAGTTATGCTTTAGCATTATAAATGAACTTGCCTTCAAATAGCATTGAACTAATTAGATTCCAACTCACTCATCATCACATTTTGTAATCTATTACAATTCCAAAATATTATTAATTTATTTTGTTAGTTGTGATACTTCCATGATGAATAATTAGAACTCATTCCTTTTTTAATGAACCAGAGAATGAAAACAAAATTGGTAAAGGTTCTTTCTCTCAACTCCAGAAATGGCTAGCCCTATAACCTTAACTAAGTTCTTTAAATTATTTAGACAATACTGTGTGCTCTAATCTTAGGATAGTAGAATTATTAAGAATTCAGTTAGACAATTAAGGACAGCATGATTTTAAAAAATCTATCATGAGACCATATCATATTTGAGACACCCCTTCATCAAAATGAATATTAAAATGCAACTTTGACAATCAGACCATTTTTTCCCCAAGCACAGCATTAATTTTAGTACAAAGATTTTCATTTAGACAATACTATTTTTACTATTCTGAGATTAACAAACACAAATGAAGATGAACAAAACAGAAGAAAAAAAGAATGTAAGGGAGATAATACATCTGTTATGCACATTTTACTTTTCTTTTAAAGCACATGATTAATTTTACATCTCATTTTAAAGCTGTCCTGCTTGTCTGTGTTTCCTTCTGGATTTTCTTGTGCTCTTTTTTGTACATTTAAAAATGCTTCAATAACCCCTTTATTTCTTATTTCTTTTTTGGTGATCCTATTGTTAGTATATTTTGAAAAAGTATAATATTATATACAAATTTAACCTTCACTCAACAAAGATTTATTGATTGAACACTATGTTCAAGGAGCAATGCTTAACAAGTGTTATTAAAATTATTTATTCATTAATTAAATTCTACTCTATTTTAGCTTCTTTTGCTCTGGGCAATTGGCAGAACTAGGTGCTACAAACTGAAAATTGATACAGGATCTTATCATCAGGGGGTGTACAATTTTTAGGAGAGATACATATTAATAAATTCTATACCAGAAGAATATTAAATGATAAGTAAAGAAGATTGGTTCAAAGAAAATTTTATGAGAAGTATAAACTGGTTTATCAAGGAAGGTTTCATAAAAGAGGCACCTGATGGGTCATAAAGGAAGAAAAAGACTTTAGTAGGTGGACATTGTTGTCATAGAGATAATACTCAATAAAAATTAAATTGACTACCTGACCAACTACTAAGGTATAAGGTGAGATGAGAGAGAAAGGAGTCTTTTCCAGGCATAGAGGATGGGAGTAAAATGATGAAGAGGGAAGAAGAAACAGGAAGAATGAATTTTCTAGTTTGGTTGGGACATTGTATGTATGAGGAAGTCTAGTAAGAGATCAAATGCTTAGGTAGATTGGAGACATTTTGGGAAGGGTCATGACTTAACATAAGGAGTTTGTGCATCTTTCTATAGGAAATGGGGAACCACTGAAGTCCTGTGAGATTAGGGGTGTTATGGCCAAGGCAAGAGAGATAAGAGAGTCAGAATAAGTTATTAGAAAGCTAGTATAACAAACTAGATGAGAAGAGATGAAGGTGTTTAGTGAAGTGTTACCTTAGTTTTCCTTTGTGGAAAGAAGGGAATTCATTTGAGAGACACTAAGGAAATAATGGATTAAAAGTGGAGAGTAGGTAAAATGGAAAAGTAAAAGAACTCTGATCAACAAAGTGGACAATGTATAGGCTGAATTTTCTTTTCTTGAAATGTCTTTGGCTGCTATGATTGACTATAACAATAACTACTACTACTACTAGTACTACTACTACTACTACTACTACCACTACTACTACTACTATTACTACTACTACCACCACTACTATTACTGCCAGCAGTACTACTACTACTACTACTACTTACTAGTATTTACTATTTCTATTTATTACTGTTTTCTTTATGGGGTTTTTTTTGGCTTTTTACAAAGCAATAGGGATAAGTGGCTTGCTAAGGGTCAAACAGTGAGGTAATTGGTTTTTTTTTAGGTTTGTTTTGCAAGGCGAATGGGGTTAAGTGGCTTGCCCAAGGCCACACAGCTAGGTAATTATTAAGTGTCTGAGACCGGATTTGAGCCCAAGTACTCCTGACTCCAAGGCTGGTGTTTTATCCACTGCACCATCTAACCGCCCCTTAGTGAGGTAATTGTTAATGGTCCATGGTTAGATTTCAACTCAGATCCTCCTGACTCCAGGGTTGGTGCTCTATCCTCTGTGCCAACTAGCTGCCCTTACTACTACTACTACTACTACTACTACTATTTACTAGTACTTTCTTTTTTTTCTGAGTTTTGCTATATTTTTATTTTATTTAAGGCAATGGGATTAAGTGACTTGCCCAAGGTCACACAGCTAGACAATTATTAAGTGTCTAAGGCTGAATTTGAACTCAGATACTCCTGATTCCAGGACCAGTGATCTATCTACTGTGCCACCTAGTTGCCCCATTACTAGTACTTTCTTCTACTGCTATTGCTACTACTACTACTACTATCACTAAAGTAGCATTTATATAGTAAGTACTATAAGATAGGCCCTGTACAAAGCACCTTATATCTATTACTGCATTTGATATTCACTAAGTCCCTTGGATGTAGATGATATTATTAATCTATTTTACAATTGAAGCAAGTGAGTCAGAAGTCGGAGAAGTTTCAGGTCTCAGAAGTAGTAAATAGCTGAAGTGGAATTTGAACTCAGATCTTTCTTATTCAGTACTATATCTACTATAAAAACTAGTTGTATATCTAAATATGTTTATGATATTTATCAAGGACTAGTTTGATATCCTGGGTATTGTCCAGATACAATACTGTTTTTCCAGTTATGCAAGAGATAAGCTTCTGTAAAGTGTTATGTGTTGAATATTTATGAACCGTTTATTTTAAAGTAGGAGAGAATCTTTCTTTTCAAAGTCTTTCTTTTTAAAGTCACCATTATGGTATGTAAAGCTTTTGTAAAGTGAGCTTTTGTAAAGTTTATAATACAAACATTTTGGGATTGGAGGAGTCCTCAGACATATTATCTAGTCCCCAGAGGCAGTAGAAGACCAGTAAACAGCTGTTCAGTTGATTCCTGGAAATCTAGGTCCCTCTACAAGGGTATTCCAGAAATTTCAAGAATGTGAATGCAATAGCTGCCATACTCATTTTCCTCTATAATATGATTGGATATGTACCCTATTTCATAGCATTGTTTCAGGGAGCAAACAAGATGTTGGATGGAATTTGATTTTCAAAATATAATGGGATCTGAAGGTGAGAGGCATTAGCAATAACATCTCTAATTTCAAATGAATATCTGACCCCATCTATACAAAAATGTTTAAAGAAGCAAAATATGTCTTGGTTCAACCTTACCATGTTTTTCAGTAATCCCCTCCCCATTCATGGTGTCCTGACACCTGTATCAAGTCTTCCCTATCCCAAACATTTCTATAGTAATTATCACTGTCATCTAAGGCTCATAACTGAAGGGATAAGGTGACAAATAACATTAGGTGGTACCTCCTTTTCCTAGAAAAATTTCATTATTCTAGGGCATCACTGAGAGTATCTTAGCTAGCACAGTAAATAGAATACCAGGTCTAAAGTCAAGGAGTGAATCTTTCTGAGTTTAAGTCTGGCCTCAGACACTAGCCATGTGATCTTAAGCAAATTACTTAAACTTTTTTTTGCCTCAGTGTTCTTATTTGTAAAATGAGCTGGATAAGGAAATGACAAACCATTTGAGTATCCTTGCCAAGAACACTCCAAATGGAATCATGAAGAGTTGAACATACCTGAACAACAACAACAGCAGTCCCTGAAGAGTGGGAAACTCTTCATGATTCCAAAGGAATGAATTTCCTTTGGTGGAAGTTTGGGTTTTGTTTCAGGGGATAAAGGGAATAATTAGAAGGAAGAGAACTGACCAGTTTTATCATGTTGATATAAACAATGCAGGTAAGGTCTATAGTGAATCCTCATGTTTATTTCAAAGATTAGAGGAGCTGATGTGAATAGCATACTTTTCATCCCTTAAAGATTTGTGTATTTTTTTTTATAATAATAGTATAAAGAAGGGAAATTTTAGTGCTATCTTCTATATGCTATATAAGAGTAGTAGCAAGGATAACGTAGAGAAATATACTACAGATACTGGGTTCAAGGAATACCTCTGAAACATATTGACTGACACTAGACAAATCACAGCCTCTTAGTGCTCTAAGTTATTCTGTAAGACTATAGGGTAGGGGCAGCTAGGTAGTGCAGTGGATAGAGCACTGGTCCTGGAGTCAGGAGTACCTGACTTCAAATCTGGCCTCAGACACTGACTAATTACCTAGCCTTGGGCAAGTCACTTAACCCCATTGCCTTGCAAAAAACCTTTAAAAAAAGCCTATAGGGTAGAGATAAGACACATAGAGGAATTTTTCTCATGGTGAAGTTTCCTTGAATAGTAACATCATAGGGACAGTCTTTAAGCCTGTCTCTTTTTCTATAGTTATGTAAGCAGAGACAGGATGATGTACTAGAAAGAGTATGGCATATATAGTCATCAAGACCTGAATCCAAATCGTAGCTATAATAATTATAAGTTTTGTGTCCCTTGTAAATCACTCAACCTCTCTGAGTTTTGGACAACTCTCTAAGACTAAAAATTATAGATAGGTGGATGATGGAGAGAGTTCCCACACTGACAGAATCCTGGGATCTTTACATAATTATACATCTCTTATAGAACTTGAGACACTAAGAGCACATACACACACACCAAAAAAATCCTCTGGTCACTCTAAATTTGGGAGGAAGATGGCAACCAACTATTAATAAGATTACTAAAGAGGTAAGTTACCCCAAGGCCTCTATAGCTAAGAAATTCCAGATTTACTTTATTTCATATTTCATTGTCAATAATGACTTATCAAGGGGGTGAAGGAGGGTGAGGGTTGTGACTATCAATCCAGGGCATGTGTATGTATCTTTGTTGGGGAATGACTGAACTCAGAGGTGACTTCTATTCCCCTTGGAGATAGGAGTCTTAGTGGAGGAGGAGAACTCATAAAAATGCAATAGCAAATCCAAGTAGCAAAGAGAGTATGAGTCACCCCTAGGAAAGCCCATTACCATTTCTAAACTAAGGCTACACTCTCAATTTCTCCCTTTTTATGGCGAAAGTGAAAGGCATAGAACTCCCACACACTTTTCCTCCAGCCACTTTGAATATTGCTCTCTCTTGTTCTCCAGTTTTCTGGTGATAAAAAGCTTATTCTGCATATTCTCAGACACCCAGTAGCACAGAATGTCCCTAATGTGACTGCCCAATGCATTGACATTCATATTTAGTCAGGAAAGGCGAGTCATTTTTGAGGGAAGGGGAGCACAATTTGCTATGTAATGCAGTGAGACAGTCCTATATCTCCTACTGAGGTTCCTGACAGATCTTATAAAAGATCGTAAATTACTATCTGTTGAAATATATGAATTTAATGGATTCCATTAATGCACACCTGCACAGAAGAGATTTTGCAAGCCCAAAGATATGATCAGTCAAACAGCTTTAATAGTTATTAATTACGGGAGCTCACTATTTATTCCCTGCCTACATAGAAATCTGCAAGTATTGTAATACTTGCACTTTTAAGATTTGCTAGATGGAAGCAGGAGACTGGCTTTGGTTGAAAGAAATCAAACACTTTCTTTAGCGAATGAATTTCAATTCTAGGCATTATTTATTTATTTATGTATTTACTGCTGCTGGGGTGTTATTTTTATATGTGGATTTTGTACAATTTAGGGTCATGCAGTGTGTATGGGTGTGGGTGTGTGGGTGTATGTGTATGTGCAGGGGTGGGGGTGGGGGGCAGAGTCCTACAGTTTTCCATTACAAAATAGAGCTTAGACCTAATTTAATCTTCTTCCTCCAAATTTATAGGGATCAAATGAAGATTAGTGCAATGGGAAGAAGGCTGGATTTGACATGGCTAAGGCAGGGTTCAAATCTTAGCTCTGAAACTTTCTATTCATTTGAGATTGAATGTATCCCTTAAGTTTACTTGGCTCTAAATACAATGCTGATATGATATGCTGCTATACAACTCTGATAATGAATGAACCTAAATCCAAATAATGTTCCTTTGGATTCCCTGTTAGGAATGAGTTTCTGACACCACAATAGTGATTTTTAACCAGACATTGTACATGTCTACCTATAGAAGTCCATTTCTGCCTTTTTTGATATGTAACACAGTTACATATGTCTGTATGTGTCATTTCCCTAGGGCCACCTTTTCCAAAATGCCTCTTTCTATTGGGCTCTATAACCATTTTTCTGCAACTTACATTGCATCTTCACCAACTTATTTAGTACATACAACTAGATTTTGAACTCTTAAGTTCAGGTCATAACCCATCTCATTATTCATATGACAAAACTGAGGTCCAGAAGTAGCTAAACTAGGATTCTGTAGATCAAAAAGCATTGATTAAATACTTAATATATATATATATATATATATATATATATATATATATATATATATATATATATATATCAACCACTGTGCTAATCACTAGGGTTTGCAAAGAGAAGCAAAAGACAGTTCCAACTTTCAAGGAGTTCACATGCTAATTGGGGGGACTACATGAAAGCAATTATGTACAAGCAAACCATCTATAGAATAAACTGAAAATAACTAACAGAGGGTACTAGAATTAAAGGGGATCAGGAAAAACTTCCTACAGAAAGTGGTATACATACACTGTTAGTATATGGCAGAGTGTTGGAGGCATTCCTTAAGCACTCAGATACTCCGTAAGGCACACATGACAAATGTACCTCTGGCCCAAATACTAAGTGCAGTAAGAACTAGATTACTATATAATTGGGAAATTTTTTAACAAAATGAATAAAAAGATAATAAAAAGATAACATTAAAATTAAAACAATATGTGGCCCAAATGGATCTTTGTGTATGGATTTGTGGTCCTTGTTTCTATTTGGGTTTGATCTTATTGGTGTAAAATTTAAGAAGACTAAAACGTATTTTGTTTATAAGTGTTTGTGTGTGTGTGTGTGTGTGTGTGTGTGTGTGTGTGTGTGTGTGTGTGTAGTGGGGGGCAACAGCAGGTTATTAAAAGCTTTAAATAATATTTTCTACTTGAGCCTGGAGGTGATAGAAAACCATTGGAATTTATTGAGTGTGTAGGAGATGGAGGTAATGATGATATGATCAGATCTGGATTTTAAGAAGATTATTTTGACAGCTTAATAGAGGATGGACTGCCTTGGGGGCTACTTGTGGTGGGAACACCAGCAAGGCTCCTGCAATGGGCCAGATGTAAATAGTTGAAGTATAAGATGAGAAGGGTACAAGGTGATTGCAGTGTTGTACATACAAGCGGTGTGATGAAGGTAAACTTTCTAGATATGAGGTTGAGTTTGAGGAGGCAAGGATGATATTTAGACTTTAAGTCTGAGTGATCAGGATGATGGTGGTATATTCAACAGTACTAGAGAAATTAGGAAGAGGGGAGGAATTCAGAGGAAAAATATTTAGTTCAATTTTGGACATACAAACCCAGGCCCCTCCTATACCACACCATAAATTTATTTGGACACACAAGTATGATTTGCATTGCTTTTGTTTCCCACACAAATCCTACCTATTTTTCCACACTCAGTTCATGTCCTGCCTTCTCTTAAAGTTTTCTTTAACAATTCAGGCTCTGTGGTGTCTTCTTAGAACTTCCATTCCTGGCATCATGTGCATCCTGGCATCTCAGTACTTAATCTTACACAAACTCATATTGTCATCTAATTATACCTTATACGTTTGTTTTATTTCTCAACTAAGACTGTAAATTCTGTGAGAGGACAACTGTTTCTCCCCGCCCCCGTTTTGATTCGCCTGCTCCTTTTCCCTGGAGTCAGTATGATTTGTGGTAGGTATACTGAGGAGGGTAGGAAATGGATGATATGGGAAGGAGAGGGCCATGGTCATTTTCTTCTCCCCCCAATGAAAGGGTAGGATGAATGTACCCAGTACATAGAGAGAGAGAGCCAGGTCACCATCTCAATAAGCACAGAGCGGATATTAGAAGGAGTGACACTTGCTGTTGACATTTCATTTCCTATCATTTTTCATGTGCCTACACAGAGACTATGCTCTTGAAGGCTTGGAGCAGAGAAAAAGCCATTTCTATTCTTAGAATGTCTGTGTATATGTCTCTGGTCCCAAGTAGGCACCAGTGCGTGGGGTGATGCTTGAGGGTTGGAATGTCCAAACTTGTGTGAAAATAAAAATAACCTTTTATCTTTTGGAAATTGGTTTACATTTTTGACACCTTTTCTTGTATCTATCAGCAAAAGCAGCTGAGTAGTATAGTGGATAGAATGTCAGATCAGGAATAGGGAAGATGAGTTTAAATATGGTCTTGAATTCTAACTAATTCTGTGACCCTGGGTAAGTCACCTAAATTATATCTGCCTCAGTTTCCTCAACTGTAAAACGGGGGAAAAGGAGTACCTATCCAGTCAGGTTATTGTGAGAAACAAAAGTCATAACATTTGTTATATACTTAGCACAGTGTTTTACTTAGTAGTTATTTATTAATGCTTTCCTCCTTCTTTCCTTCCTTCCCTTGCTCCCTCCCTCCTTCCCTCCTTCTCTCCCTTCCTTCCCTTTTTCCTCCCTACCTTCCTTCATTTCTTCCTTCCTTCCCCCTTTCATTATGATCTAGTAGAAGCAAGTAAGTATTGCTACCCTCTTATTTAATAGATAAACAATTAAATAACTTGAACAATATCATGCAATTATCCGATAGTGGAGCTGGGAACTAGGTGTAGGCCATGGGAATAAATTAAGATCTTTGTACCCTTAAAATTTACTATTGTTGGTATCAACACAGTTGTTTTTATACAAGAAAAATGGTTATGATAATACTACTATTACTACTACTACTACTAATAATAGTTGTTCTTTGATTTGAAGAAGACCATGCCAACAAAGTATGATTTCTGAGTATGATTTCTTCTCCAGTATTGTTGAGGCACCTCAGCACTCCACAACACCAAGAAAAGTACCAGAATGTGATATCTGGCAACGAAACAGTAACTCATGGTTTATGAGGCACTGCAACAGGTCATTAACAGGCAACAACACAGCTAATGCAAACTTGTCTCTTGATGGACTAATTCTCAATAAGACTTTTCCTCTCAGACTTTCAGACAGAATTCAGTCTTTTGTTTTTTGAAAGTTGCCCAGTGGGTCATGGCAATTATACCTCTGGCTTGTTAATTCACATCATTTATGGTCAGAACTATGAGAGTTTCTATTCATCTTGAATCTCCAACTTTCATTTTTGGTTAATGACCAGAAAATTCAGATTTTATATTCACTGATACTCCTTCAATTTTTTTAGCTGTCATATATGTAGGTCTTTGTAAACCCAGAATTCCTTCAGAGCAAAGACCACAAAGTTTTTCTTTGCTTCTAATTCCTTTGATCCTTAACAGTACACTAAGCTATTCAGTGATTTAAAGCATATTTATTTTGATTATACCACAAGGAAACTTAAAATGGTAAGGGATAAATTTAAAGATTAATAGTTATCAGATAAAATTGCATAACATAAATATTCAAATATGATATGGTCATTTCACTATCATATCAAGGACAGATCTCTTAATTCCTGGTTTGGACATTTCCCCCATGATATGCCACTTCACCTTAAGAAAAGTTTTGCACTCTTGCTAAATGATGACAATTAGTGTTTGTTTTAATATGTATTGGTTGGTTTACAGATAATGTTGTAGGGCTTGAATCTAAGAATTAGTATTAATGAAGAAGGTGGGAGAAAAGATGAGTTTAAGCCACTATGAATGGTGGGGCTCTCTGTAAGATCTTCTTGTTATTATTTTTCCTTTACTAAGGAGAAAGAATTTTGTACTGAAAAAAGTTAAATAATAGTGAACAGGAAATAGAAAAAGCAAATGAAGAAATGATAAAAGAGAACCTAACTGTCTTCATGAATTTATGTTGTCAAGCCTGAATAAACTACATTATTCTCAGGATAATGAAAGGACTGGCAAATATGATTGATGAGGTTCTATCAATGATCTTTAAGGAATCATGTATAATAGGATTACTGCTACAGGCTGGATATGAGAAAATGTGCTTCTGAATTCTCAAGAGTGGAAAAAAATAAATTCTGCTAACTATTGACCAGGGACTTTTACTTGTATTCTTGGCAACATTACATAATATGGGTTTTTTTTAAGCACATGGTTTGGAAACAACTCACTAAGAGTCAGCATAGGTTCAACAAGCCATATCAGACATAACTAATCTCCTTTTTAAACAGGGTTAGCAGAATGGTAAGGAACATGCCACTGTCATCTAGACATTGGACAAAGTCATTCATGATATCCTTCAGATCAAGTTAGAGAGACTTGCATTAGATTATAATATAGTTAGATAGAATTGCAAGAACTGCAAGAATCTTGAAACTCAAAAGTGATTAATTTATTGACAGCATATTGGAGATATCTGATGGAATGTCTTGGTCTTTTACTCTCTATTATTCAACATTGTTATCATTTATTTAGGTTAAAGAATAGATGATCTTATTTTATTTGTGAATTAAATGATGGTTCTAGGCATGACTGAAAAATTAGATGACAGAATGAAGATCATAAGGCATTTTGACATGTTTAACTGAATCAGAAAGTTAAAATTTAGGAGTGATGAATGTAAAGTCCCACACTTGGACTTAAATAAATGGCTTTAGAATGTATTGACTGAACCACAGTTTTCAGAATAAGAGAGATGATGATCCTTCCAAACTTTTTTTCTGTTTAAACACTTGAAGCATTATGTGAGATTTACATTGGCAAAAAGGAGACAGAGGGAATATAGTAGCTATCTTCATGTATTTTGAGGTCTCCAACTATTTGTGAAACTTCCAGTTATTGCTTATAATTCTTCCCCCCAGGATCTACCAAAGAATATTCAAGCTTTCTTACACATGATGCCCATAAATTAGGGATAATAGTTGCAGTTTATACTTTACTGGACTATTATGAGAAAATAATTTTGAATACTGTAAAATGTGAGCTATTAAAATTGAGAAGGGGGATGATTATGTTATTAGTATGCAATACATATGCGTTTATTCATGTATGATTGCCTCTACCTTTATCATTTCAAATTGCTTTCAACTTTATATAGATGATTTTCTGAAGTGTAAATAGTTCAGGGGGAAAATATGGTTCAGTGATGTAGGAAGTGAAGACCAGTCTTGGGCAAAGTCATAAAGCAGGTAATATTTGTCTTTAGTTCATTTTCCTCTCTTCTCTTGATATCCATCCCTTCAAGCTCCTCTGCCATAATTCCAAGAGTCATTCTAACAGCTCATTAGCTGTTCATGGTTCCATACTAGAGAATCGACTCGCCAAAAGAGAGTCCCAAGACCCTGATTTCCAACTACAACTAAAATAAATCTGAAACTTTAGCTTTTTTTGGATTTAAAGGAAACATGGTTGCCTTGTGGTTTTTCTATCAGTATAGCTTTCTGAGAAATGGACACAAGGGATAAGAAGATCAACTTACACCTTATTAAGCCTTAGTCAATATTTTAGCTTTGAATACATCTTTTCTTTAAAATATATTTTCATTTGAAAAAATGTGATACTAATGATGAGACTTCAGACATTATAACAGATCAGGTTGGGGAACATTTTTGTTTAGGGAAAGTTTTAGTGCTTCCTTTGCCTTACATCATCTGATTCTGTTTCCATTCTTCCTCAATAACTGTTTCTCACTATTATGTTTCTCCTTTTTCATTCATTCATTTATCTATTTAAAAAATTAAGTATTAATTTATGAAGTACTTTTGTAATGATTAAAATATTGTATATTAGGTGGCTTTGAAAAAAAAAAAGAAAAACAAAAATGAAACAGTTGTCCTTAAGGAACTTATAATCTATTGTAGGTATTTAATATGCAAATAATTACAGCAATGTAAAGTATATGCAAAAAAATTTAAGACAGAGAGAATTAATAACTAGCTTGGAGGTGTGGTGTGGGGAAAAGTCATGAAAGGACTTTTCTAAGAGGAAACACTTGAGTTATGAATCGAGGGAAGATAGTATTCTAAGATTCATTTAGTCATTGTTGTCGTTCAATCATTTCAGTTGTATCTAAGTCTTTGTGACCCTATTTGAAGTTTTCTTGGCAAGGATATTGGGGTGGTTTGCTATTTCCTTGTCCAGCTCATTTTACATGTGAAGAAACTGAGGCAAACAGGGTTAAATGACTTGTCCAGATTCACTCAACTAGTCTCATCTCAGACCAAATTTGAACTGAGGTCTTCCTGACTCCAGGCCCTATGTTGTATCCACTGTACCACCTAGCTTCCCCATTATATTTTACTGTATATTGATCATATTTAATATGGGCCACTATGGTTAACAAAGAAGCTATGAATCAATAAATCAATAAAATTCATTAAGTATTTAACATGTGTAAAAACACAGAACATCTTCCTCTATGTACATGGTAAGTGCCAAATTAAACAGTAGAGAAAGCATGGTAGAATGGATACAACACTAGAACTTCATTAAGAAATACTTAGGTTCAAATCCTCCCTTAGGACCCCCATGCATATCATAAAATTTCTCGGAGACTCAGTTTGTCATCTGAAAAATGAATATAATAATAACACCTATCCCATCTTGACATTACAAGGAACAAATGAAATAAAGGAGAGAGATAAATTAATGTGAACTGTTATGAAGAGATTAGAAAAGAGTAAAACCATTTCCGACTGGGGAAGTCAGGGAATGTATCTAAGAATATGCAGGATTCTGGTGGCTTCTTGAAAGATAGGATTTCAGTAGGTAGAAATGAAAGGTTGATGTGTGAGAAAAAGTATAAACAACTAGAGAAAGGACAGAAGAAAACAAGGTGCATTTAGCTGAAGTCAATTTATGTTGTAGGACTAGTGAAAGAGGAACTATGTCTAGAAATGTGGGATTCAGATTATGACAGGTCTTATGTACTAAAGAAAAGGTTTCGACTTATTCTTCTGGGTTAGACAACAGTTGAATTATTTTGATCAGAGGTATGATGGCAAAAATATATTAATATTTATCTATTAATATTTTGCAGAGTCATTTGGGGGAAACATAAACCTGAGGGCAGAATATCCCAGTAAGAAGCTTTACAAGAACTAGGTTACTATATCTGCTGGTGTCCTAAATTGGGGAAAACACTGTATCTCTATCTCTATCTCTATCTCTATCTCTATCTCTATCTCTATCTCTATCTCTATCTCTATCTCTATCTCTATCTCTATCTCTATCTCTATCTCTATCTATCTCTATCTCTATCGCTCTCTCTCTCTATCTCTATCTCTATCTCTATCTATCTCTATCTCTATCGCTCTCTCTGTATATCTCTCTCTCTGTCTCTATCTCTATCTCTCTCTATCTCTATCTCTCTCTATCTCTATCTCTATATCTTATAACTATATCTATATGAATATATTACTCTTCTATCTAGGAGAAAGTGAAGGACTATGAATTCAACTTCCCAAAATATTATGGAATTTGAGAATAATATAGACATTTTTATACTTTAGAAACCCACATGTAATACAGATAGAGATAATTCTAGCATAAAGCAATTGACCCATGTGTTGCATGGATAGAGAGATATTTTATCTGGGATCTACAAAGTCCTATTTAATGTCTCTAAATGGAGACCAGAAAGTAGGAGGAAGACAGTGACTGACTATCTAGGAGCCTGGCTGAATGGGTAGATAGGACATACAGCCAGACCAAAGCTAGGTACCATCTCTTTTGCTTTCCTATCTGTAAAAAGATTATTTGGCTAGAAATAAGTATTATCTATCTACCATAACTCAAATACTATTGATTTTTGGAGACAATGTTCTTTCTTTAAGGAGATTCTGAATTAAAGACCCTTTCCCAAAGAATTCTAAAAAGAGGGATAACATTTAACTTATTCTCACCAACTTAGTTCCTTCCTACCAGGCATTGATTACACAAACAACAGTCATGGATAGCTAGTAAACCTCTTTGTCAAAGTAAATAAATAGAAATTGGAGGCATTATGAGGGTAAAAAATTGACTATACTGGAGTACATGATCCCTTCAACTGGCTAGTGATTTAAAATTTCAACTCAATAAAGTAGAGAATGATCCCAAATCTCCTCTTAGTAATTTCTATGGTCACAGAGAATTAAGGGGATATTTTGAGAATTGACTTCCCCATGTACCTGCAGCTCCAGGGAGATCATGTGACAGTCATTCAAAAACTGGTCTTTTTTTATCTCTTTTTTTTCATCTGAATATCTCCTTCCCATATTGCTCAGCAGAAACTCAAGCTTAAAATTAAATGAATAATAAAGTAAGTGAATACATAAATAAATAAATCAAAAGTCTTTCTTTTACTTACAGATATAGATAAACATTTTTAGGAACACATAGGTCTTCAAGACACTACATAATCATGGCAAACTCTGAACATGCAACATCAGAGAATTGTCCTGTAGAGATCTCCACTCTCCTAGGGTAAGGGTGAGGAGGCAGCTACTACACCTGCTTCTGCTGTTGCTATTACTATTGCAACTATTACAACTACTCTCTCTCTCTCTCTCTCTCTCTCTCTCTCTCTCTCTCTCTCTCTCTCTCTCTCTCTCTCTCTCCCTCTCTCCCTCTCTCTCCCTCTCTCTCCCACAATCCAAACAAGTAGTCAATATCAGAGATTGTATTTTAATACATTTTCTCTGACTCCAAAATCAGGGTGAATTCATTCATCCATCATCTCAATTTTCTCATCTTTAGAAGAGAGTGCTGAACTAGATAATCTATAAGATCTCTTCCATCTTTGGGTCTATGAGCCAGTATGATGTAAGTCATTCAGCTTAGATGATGCTTTTACAAGCATCATTCAATTGTCAAATGAATGACTACACTGCCTTGTTATAACTCTTATATTTTTCTACTAGAATATTAACATAGTTCAATTATTCTTTAATTATTACTTAATTTTTCCAACCTTTATGTCCTAACTCTTATGTTTTATGTTCTTGTATGAACACAAGATTTCTTTCTTTTTTTATCTAACTTGAAGTGTGCTTGAGAGAGCTAATTGTTAAATTTTCATGCTCTGAGAATTTACACATTGAAAATCAGAAAACACTACAAATCAGGGACTGAATTATTGTTTTGTTGATGGTCTAGAATTTTAAAAAACTGGAGAATATGTTAATAATGAATGTTAAACTTAAAAGTGTTCCCTGCTTTCTTAAAGTACTTTTTGGTAAACATTTACCTTATATCCCTGAGAAACCAATGGGAAATCATTATTTCCTTATGGAATAAAAAAATCAATGTCTAAGGCTCCTAGTTAGATTATAAGTCACTTGAGGATAGGAATTGTGCCCTACTTACCTTTAAGTCCCAAATATTATATAATTTATGGTTTGTGCTCTGTAATTGCTGTTGATATGGTTTGAGAAGGAAAATTATTGGTTAATTATAGTAATTCCAATGAGTGTTGGAGGCATACATTCATAAGCAAATTACAGAGGTTCTGAGTGATTTGAAGGGAGAGGCCTTCAATCTCTCTCCCTCATCTATTCCCATATAGCTCCATACTGGATGAGGGAAGGGATATCTGAAAATGGAGATGTACCAGCATGTTTAAATGTATCACAAAACAATTTTCCCTGTTACCCATCAGAGTCTTCATCTTATTCTGAACAAAATAAGCAATATGACTGACAACCAAGGAACTTTGCCAATCCATTTCTACAGACACTTCAATTTGAACTACTGTATAATCATACAAAAAATCAGATTGAACAGTTTCTTCCCTCACATAGTGAATTTCTAGACATAGAACTGATTTGTTTAGCATATGTTCTTTGTCTGTCTATACATTTTGTTTGCAAACTTCTCAGAGGCACACATTTTGCAGTAAATGGATCCCAGATAAGTAGATTAGAAATGTCTTAAAAAAATAACATTTCCTCATCTCACTGCCAGGATATTAAACTACATATATGTATATATGTATATATTATACATATATATATATGTGCATCAATATACATATTTATAATAGATAGATATAATATTGCAATAGTTCCCAATTAGAAAAGTATCATCAATTATCTGCATATTTTATATTTTTCCTGGCTCTATTGGTAGGCACAGTGTTAGATGTTCTGAAATATGTCAAACTCTACTTTTGTTCATATTGCATCAAAGATCAAAGACCAGATAAAAGATTAACTTTCAAAATAAAAGATGGTTTTTGATGATCACATTAAAATATGTATCATCATATTAATATATTTTCTTCTCAACTATCTTGTAAGGCTGAAAATACCACTTTGTTTTACAGGCCAAGGAACTGAAGGCCAGCGATAAACAGTGAAATTCCTTTGAGATCAAACAGCTACTGTTTTATTTTTTGAGTTAGAGCTTCAACTTAGAACTACCGACTATGGGTTTGGCATTCTAACCATGAACCAGTACACTTACAGGACTGAAAAAGAAGTCTTGACCTTTGAAAGTTTTCATGAATAGGTTGGAGTAGATGGAAATCATTAAGAAGCATAGTTTAAAATGTTCTGACAGTCAGGTATTGTCCATGTCAAAGAGAAAAGATGGAAGAAAAAAGAGGGAATAGAAAATACAAGGGAATCTGTACTGTTCCCTTCCCACAGATGTCGACTTTTGATTGTCTTTTTTTATTTTTACTTTTTTAAGTAAAAAGAATTTTAAAATATAATTTATAATTTCCTATCTCCCTTCCCCCCCCATCACATACACAAATTGTTTTTCCACTTAAACAAATTAAAAGAACAAAAAAGAGAATTTGATAAGTGGCACAGAATGGGTGCTCATCAGGTAGAATAGTGTATGGCAGACTCCAAGACTTCAGTTAATGGGGAAAAGATGTGCTATTCTACAAAAATCCTGGGAAAACTGGAGTCTAATTTAGCAAAAATTAGATTTAGACCCACTATACATTGAAATAATCACAAAATGAGTATATCTAAAGATCCCATCTTAAACAAATTAGCATAAGGAGGAAGGAATTGCCTTTAGTACATATGGTTAGGGGAGGTGTTCAGAACTAAACAAATGGATCTTTAAAATATTTTTTTTCTCATAAAGGTCTCATTTATAAGCTAAGTAAGGAAATGATACAACTATATAAAGCTATTAGTCATTTACCCCCCAAAATAAATGGTTAAACAATATGAATATGAGGTTTTCAAAGGAAGAAATCCAAGCTCTTAAAAAAATTTAAATCACTAATAGAGAAACACAAATCAAAATACCTTTGAGGCTCTACTTCATTCTTATCAGATTGGGTTAGTCCAACTATTAAGGTTAGAAATTTGGAAATATTACCCCCATATCCTTTGGGCCATCTTTAGGTCTAAAAATAATTTTAGCAACTCTTTGTATAGCCAAAAATTAGAAATGAAGGGAGAATATCATTCTTGAATGACTAAACACATATAATGTACATTTATAATCACATATTATGAAGAAATGAGGGAAAGGATAATTTCACAAGATATTTAAAAGAGCTATATAACCTGTTGCAGAACAAAGAAAGCAGATATAGGAGAACAATGCATATAATATTAAATTTATAGTGAAAAAGAAGTTTGAAAGATCTTAAATGTCTAATCAACAAAATGATAAACCATTGTCCCAAAAGAATGAAGATGAAACATACCATGCATTTCCTGACAGAGATGTGATGAATTTAAAACGTAGAAAGAGAATTAATTTTCAGATATGTGTAATAGGGAATTTATTTTGTCTGACTATGTAAGAAATGATTTATTTTTAGGTTTGTTTTAAATTTGATTTTGTCTATTTTAGAAACTCATAAATATGGTTTGTAATTGAAGATATGTAGTCAAGAGAAGACTTATGTTGGCTGCCTTTTAAAAGCTGTCAAATGGATTAAATTTGCCTTATTTAAACTCAGGGGACAGGACTAGGAATTATAAGGTGGAAGTTATATGGACAAATTTGAACTGGTTAAAAAGAAAACTTCCTAATAATTATATCTATCCAAAAGTGAACTGGGTGGGTTAATTAATAATCTAGCTATTTATCTCTCTAGCTATAATCTCTCTCTCCTCTCTCTCTCTCTCTCTCTCTCTCTCTCTCAACTTAGAGAGAGAGAGGGAGATGCATATCTCTCTCTGTGTATATCTATCATATCTCTCCAGAAGGAAAGATTTGTCCCCAAATTCAGATAATAAATTTTAAAGACGATTTAGTAACAAGCTATGATGATCTCTAACAAAATAGCTAGAAACACTCTATCCACTCACCTCAACATACCTACCTTGATTTGGTGCTTTATGATTTACAAAGTACTTGCTTCACAACAACAATAAGGCATAGGTAAATATAAACACAATGATTCTCATTTTACACATAAGGAAAGTGAGACCTGGCAGATTAACTTATTCTATATCATGGACTAATAGGTTGGTAAAGAAGTCATGATTAAAAACTCAGTTTACTCTGACTCAAAACAGATGATTAATTTCATTATACAGGATTTTTGTTTACCTAGGAACATTTTGGTGGTGACCAATTCTACTACTAGAAAATAGACTATAATAAACATAGCTTGAGATTTGAGGCTGGTGCATAATTATGAACCAGGGTGAACTGAGATGTGAAGAACACACTGAAACAATTAGTATTTTTTTTTTTTGGCTTACGGATAATTGGAATAAATGTAGCACTAAGCTGTGTAGAAGCTTTTTAGCAAATTCATTAGTCAACAAATAATTTGTAAAATATTCAAACACATTGTAAAAAAAGATGATATAATTATACGATGGCTTAAAATCTAAAATATATATCAGATGTTTGTGCTAGGCTAGATAATATTTGGAGACCTTTTTTTTTCAGTAGAGTTAGGAAACCTGGCTTTAAATCCCAGGAATATTCAATGATGAGCAATGAGCTGAAGTGATGATTGATCAAGTCAAGGAAGATTTCTTAACTGTTTACTATATATACTAAGCACTGTAGTAAGTGCTAGGTATATAAAGGAAGAAGGGAAGGTAGGAAAGAAGGAAGGGAGGGAGGGAAGAAGGAAGAGAATGAACTAGGGTAATATGAAATTTAGGAAACTATTCTTAATGATCCCAAACTTCTGATAGATGAAAAAAAAAATTCTTACCACCAATAGTCTTTCAGTGATGTTTCATAGCTTTGAAACTTAGAAAAACACAGTCAAAAAGAATCAAAAGAAATATGAATTCTCAAATTAGTGGATATTATATAATATATGTGTGTGTGTGTCACAACCTATTTAAAGAGTGATATGTATAGAAACATATATTATCTAGAAGAGATGTAATCAGCCTTAGAGAATGAAAGCAACCAATAGTCTGAACATTATATTGGTACCCCTGAGCATTTAAATGAACCAGAGAACTCCATTGCATTGGGTGGTTCTTCTCTGATAGACTTAAAGAAAGAAATCCACAAGAGTTATATATACATAGGAGAGGATAATTGAGTTTTGCATCTGTAGATTTCAATTGATTATATATATTTGAAACAAGCTTGAGAATTAAGAAAGAATTTAAACTCAGCCTTCCAGTCACCACCCCCAACTTTTCCCCACCACTAAAACTATCTCTTAAAAGTATTTCAAACAGCCCATCCTAAAATTGTTGCCCATGGAATTTGCCCTAAGATTAGATCTGACTATATAATTTCCCTATTCAAAAAAACTTCAGTGGCTTCTTACTGGTTCTAAGCCAAAATATAACCTACAGTACTCTGTTTAGTTTTTCAAGTCCTTCTCAATCTGGCCCCAACCTATCTTTCCAGCATCATTGGATAGCTCTCCCCTTTTGATGCCTGTCAATCAACTAAATGACCTTCTCTTTTTTCTTCACACCTGAAATACCATCTCTCCTCTTCATGATATTTCCCTGGAAATTCCCTATGCTTACCTCCTTCCCACTCTCTCATAGAAACAATTTTAATGTGTTTCTCAGTCACCATATCATATATGAAGACTTTCCTTATTCCACCTCAACTACAAGTTACCCTTCTCCTAAAGTGTCATATATTTAACTACTTTTATATATTCATATTTAATAACAATTTCATTTTACAAGTAATTGCTATTATAATATAAGCACATTGTGAGTAGCTATTTTATTCATTTTTACTTTCATATTTAGCACTTAGCATTGTGGCCTAATAAATGTTTGTTTATTGATTGATCTAAGGATCAATAAATGAGAGAAAATTTTCTCTTCAGAGCTACAGACATTGAGCAAAAATCCTGGAGACAAGTAGAATGAATGAAAGACCAAGAAAGCACAAAAAGTTAGGAAAAATCTAAACATTCAGATATTGCCCTCAAGTCAACTAACCTTCTCTCCTTCCCCTCTTTCCCCTCTCTCCCAAGAAATAATGATATTTTTATAATGAACACACTAAAATCATACATTTAAGAGAGGAATTGCTTGATGTATGACCATTGTTTTACTAATTACTAAAAACCATAGGCATGTTCTTCTTGAACTGTTTTTCTATGCACATAAGTCTGATTTGAATAACACACCATATTGTTAAAGAAAAAAAACTAAAGAAGAAATAGAGACAGAGACAGAGAGACAGACTGTATTTTCTTGATAAAGAAAAACTTATTCTCCCAACACACATGAGTCCTTTTTCTACAATTTATAGTCCTCTAGATTTACCTAGAGCACTGAGAGGTTACAATTTTCCCAAAGCCCTAATAGCAATATTTGTGAGAGACAGCCCTTGAATGTAGGTCTTTCCTGATTAGGACAGCTCTCTAGCCACTAGTTAGAACAGAGTTTCCCCCAAAGTCCACTAACTAACTACTGGGAAAGCCTAAGCACTTAATTCAGCACTCCTCTACCACCTGGGCCTACAGGTGACTGGTTTGATTCAGTTCATGGCCATGTCTTTATTTACACTCCTAATTTTTCAATATGACATTTCCATCTTATTTATCAGTCTACCTCCACTCCCCTTTATCTGCCCTACACTGACTGCTTTATCTTAATGAACATAGTAAAAGATAACATTTTGAAAGCTGAGGAGGGAAAGAAAGAAAGAGAAAGGGAGAGGGGGAGGGGGAGAGAGAGAGAGAGAGAGAGAGAGAGAGAGAGAGAGAGAGAGAGAGAGAGAGAGAGAGATATTAAAGAGCAAGAACAGAAGATATGCAATTAAGTCTGCACAGTAGGGACAGAGACTAATATCCTATGAAATTGTTAAACAAATGTAAATTAAAATGCCCCTTTGAGTGATATCAATGCACACTGTACCTTACATGGTCTTTATCTTTTCCTCTTATTTTATCTTTCTGATCATTCTTCAGTTTTTCTTGGTTTCACTTTCCCTTTGATACTTGTCTGCAAAGAATTTTTATATTATATTTTATTATATTTTTCAGATCGCTATATGATTGCCCCTCCTCCCCCCAACTTTCATGATTCATAGTTCAAATCTTTCTTTTAAATCCATCTTTACCTTTTCCAGTACTAAAGCCAGGCCTGAGCATTGACATAAGACCTCAACATCAAAAGTTATAGACAGTCCTCAATTTCAACCCACCCAAGTAAGAAAACACCCTAGTTTCCAGTCCATTCCAGGTGATCACTTTAAACAAACTCAGTATATGACAAGGCATATTTATGAAACTGGCCTGTTGAGTTGTATTTATGGTACCCATATTTTAAAAATGCGTTTCCTTTATGTTCTAGAAGTAATTTCTATTAGCACCCCCCCCCTCAACATAGGGTAGGTAAAAGTCCTTCCTTCTTGCCTCCTCAGACAGGGATTTGCTTTCTTTAAAGGAAATAAAACTGTCCCCTGGATCTGAATGATGTCAAAGGGCATCCAAAGTCCCATCTGGGTGGCATCCAGGTCCCTCTTACTCAATGGATTCTTAAAAAATATAGCTACCAGTTGTCTTATTTTCACTATCTTATATTCTCTTGACCAGATATATTTCCACTTGTAGGGGAAGTCATTGGATCATAGATTTGGATCTTGAAGGGTTTCAGAGACCATCTGTTCTCACTCCTTACCTAAGGTCACATAGACACTAAGCAGCAAAGGGAGGACTTGAACCCATTCCCACTGACTTCAACATCAATACTGTTTTCCCTTTAATTGTAGTCTGACTGGAGTGGCTAAGACTAGGTCTTAATCATTGGCTTCTTCCTTAATCTCCAAGTGGTCCAAAGAAGATTCTAATTTTAGACTAACACTTGTCTTTTTTATGCAAAATTACAATTTGGAGGGTTGTTTCTGTCCCTTGTTATTGTCCTAATGGGTCCCAGTCAGATGATGGAGGTCATGCTGATGTTATGTCTCCTAAAACGTCCTTTGATTTTAAATTGGCTTTGCTTTCTTGATATAAGGAGTATATGACTGGGTCTTGCCTCCCAACGCAGTGATCAGTGGTGACTGAGATAGTTTCCCCTTTTATGTTCTGACAGACCAGGTCTAGGATGTGGCTTCAGACCCTTAATACCTAGGGTTTGTGCTGACTTTTATCCCTTCTGTTCAGAGTGCTCTCTGGCTTTAGCACTGAATGTGGGAGTTCATGCTTTTTCTTTTCCCTGTCTTTTAACCAATTTCAGCTCTACTGGCTTCTGGCTATCATTTTGTTCAGTTTTGGACTTGATGAAGGAGTTTACTTCTGCATCATTTTACTTCTGCACTTATCCTAGCTCTAACTGGGATCCTTTTTTCAAATATTTGCTAGTGTTTGTATGGGAGATTTTAACTCCTCTATTACTTATAATGCTCACACCTTAAATAGATCGCCTCAGTAACTCCATTTCACATCAATTTTCACCTGTTGTACCACTGCTTATAAGTCTTCAAGGTTTGTGCTCTTTATTCTATCTGTTTTTGATGGACTTCATTATCTCCAATTGGAAAAAAAAAGTTTATTTCTTGCTTATGTATCTATAAGATAAGATAAACTATAAGATAAGATAGCTTAATCAAATCCTCTTGCTGTGAACTACCTTAATGCTAGTGACTCAGCTCTATTCTCTCTAATGTATCAAGGATATAGTATATTTGTTCAGACCATAGTTGTTTTCATGCTACTTCCCTCATTAGACTGAGATGAGGTAATGCCTTTAATCTGTCTTTGTCTTCTCGGTGCTTAGTATTGCTCTTTGGAAATGTCTATTGACTTAATGACTCATATCCACTATATTCTTCCTTTAGTTAAAAGAAAAATGTAGTATCTAGAAAATTACCTTGGATTCATAGTTATCTCCAGAGCTTGAGAGGACATTTTCTAACCAGTGCTACTTGGCACTGCCAGTTCCTGACTCTTGTCCAGACTCTGTAACTTCTGCCCTTGCTTTCCGAGAATAAGCTTCTTGAATGTCAGAGGATGCAATCTGCCATGAGGCTGGACAATGAAGGAAGTCCTTAAATAGTCTTAATGGCCTTTTCTTCAGCCTCTAGTAATATGCCTAAATTCATTCCTCAAAAGTTGGCTTACTCCTGTCTTCTCATACTCTTCCTCATACCAATGGCTATTATAATACAAATTTTAATCCCAATTTTTTATGCCTACTCCCTCATTTACTTCAAGTGAATCCCACAATTTTTCCTTTCATAACAACTCATCCTTTCCATTGTGCCCTCTGGAATACCTGTTCCACAATAATATACTTGTTTTCATCATATTTTTTTTCCATCTTTTATTGAGCATCTCTGGCCATGCTTTCTGGTCTACTTTATATTAATTAATACACCTCCAATTCACTGGTTATAAAAAGGGAGTCAGAGTACTACTTCTTTTCCAATGACATTTCTAGAATTTTCACATCATTCCTCAGTAATCTTTCAATCTCTGTGGTTAATTCAGTCCACATTTAATTCCCAATAAAGATTCTGGTGGCTGTTATCTACAAATCCTCAAATCTTTTCTTTCATTTCTTAATAAATTCTGAGACTAGGTCCTAATCTTTCACTCCTCCTCACATCTTAGCTTTATATTAAGGGAACTTCATCATACATATTAGTACTCCTTAAAGCCCTCTGGCATCCTTGCTCCTCATTTTATTCAATTTCCACAGCTTACTGCTTACTCTATCTCAACTAACATAGAGAAGGCCATAACCATAATCTTGCAGTCATAACACAGACATCAGTTGATCTTTTATCACATGCTTTTATTTTTCAATTTCCTTCTTCCTTCCAACCCTAACCTTGTTATTTGTCCTCATCATGATTTCTGATCTCACTGACCATCATTTCTTTCCCAAGTCATCACCATACTGACTACACTTTCCTTCTTTCCCAATTTTAATTCTTTGATGAACCAGTTAAAATCATATAAACTGCCCAGATTAACACAATAAGAAATAATCTATTTAAACAACCCCATTTCAGAAAAAAGAAATTGAAGAAAACATCAATTAAATTCCCTAAGAAAAAGTCTCCAGGTCCAGTTGGATTTACAAGGGAATTCTACCAAAATTCTACCAAACATTCTTATTTCACATAAACTTTTTAGAAAAATAGTTCTACCAAATTCCTGTTTTACCACCAATGTGGTGCTTATAACTAAACCAGGTAGAACCAAAACAGACAAAGAAAATTATAGACCAATCTTCCTAATGAACATTGATGTGAAAATCTTGAATAAAATTTTAGCAATGTGATTACAGAAAGTTATTACTGGGAAAATATACAGGATCAGGTAGGAAAACACTCAACATAACTGAAAAAAATCAATAGCAAAACCAACAGAATCATATGATTATCTCAATAGATACTGAAAAAGCCTTTGATAAAATACAATACCCATTTTAAAAAACACTAGGAAGGAATAAATAGGAATTTTCCTTAAAATAGGAATAAATAAAATACTAAAATAAAAAAGGAATAAATAAGAGTTTAGGAATAAATGGAATTTTCCTTAAAATAATAACTAGTATCTCTCTAAAACATCAACAAATATTATATGTAACTCTGAGCATTTCCAGTAAGATCAGGAGTAAAATGAAGATGCTCATTATCACCATTACTATTCAATATAGTATTAGAAATGTTAGCTTTAGCAATAAGAGAAGAAAAAGAAATTAAAGGAATCAGAATTGGCAATGAGGAAGCAAAACTTTCACTCTTTACAGATGATATGATAGTATACTTAGAGAACCCAAGAAAATAATCTTAAAAAACTCCTTGCAACAATTTAACAATGAGGGGGCAGCTAGGTGGTACAGTGGACAGAGCACCAGCCCTGGAGTCAGGAGGACCTCAGTTCAAATTGGGCCTCAAACACTTAATAATTATCTAGCTATGTGGCATAGAACAGCAGTCCTGGAGTTAGGAGGACCTGAGTTCAAATTTGACCTCAGAAACCTAATGTACCTAGCTATGTGATCTTAGACAAGTCACTTAACCCCACTGCCTTGTAACCCCCCCAAAAACTAAAAAAATTAACGAATTCAGCAAAGTAGAAGAATACAAACCCACATAATTCATCAGCATTTCTATTTATAAACAGTAAAGTCCAAGAGCAAGAGATAAAAAGAGAAATTCCAATTAAAGTAACTGTAGACAACATTAAATACTTGGGAATCTACCTTCTGAGACAAATCCGGAAACTGTGAGAATGCAATTATAAATCACTTCTCACCCAAATAAAATCACATCTAAATAATTGGAAAAATGACAATTGCTCATTGTTAGGTTAAGTTAATATAATAAAAATGACAATCATACCCAAATTAAATTACTTATTCAATGGCAAACCAATTAAACCACCAAATAATTATTTTACTGAACTAGGAAAAATAGTAACAGAATTCATCTGGAACAACAAAAGGTCAACAATAGCAAGCAAACTGATGAAAAAAATGTAAAGGAAAATGGCCAATCTCCACCAGATCTAAAACTATATGATAAAGTGGTATTGGTTAAGAAATAGAGTAATGGATCAGTGGATTAGGATAGGTTCCAAAGAAATAGTAATGAATGAGTACACTAATCTACTGTTTGACAAATTAAGACACATTAACTTCAGGGATAAGAACTCACTATTTGACAAAAATTATTGGAAAAACTGGAAAATAATATGGCAACAATTAGACATAGAACCACATCTCATACCCTATACCAAAATAAGGTCAAAATGGGTATAAGATTTAGACATAAAGGTAGACAGCATAGATGAAATAATAGACCAAAAATATTCTATCAGATTTATAGAAAGGGAACAAATTTATGACTAAGCAAGAAGTAGAATACATTATGAACTGCAAAATTAATGATTTTGATGATATTAAATTAAAGGCTTTTTTCACTAGTAAAAATCAATGCTGCCAAAATTAGAAGGAAAGCATAAAGCTATGAAAAAATAATCTTCACAATCAGGAGTTCTGATAAAGGTCTCAATTCTAAAATATATAGAGAACTGCATGAAATGCAATGACTTGTGAGTGAGTCATTCCTCACTTGATAAATGGGTCAAAGGATATGAATAGAGAGTTTTCAAATAAAGAAATTAGAGCTATATACAATCATATGGAAAAAATGCTCCAAATGATTATTTATAAATTAAAACAACTACTAGATATCACTTCATATCTATCAGATTGACTAAGAAGACAAAAAGGGAAAATGATCAATGTTGTAGAGGCTGTGGAAGGATTGGGACATTAATGCATTGCTGGTGGAGTTGTGAACTGATCCAACCATTCTGGAAAGCAATATGGAATACTGCCCAAAGAACAATAAAACTATATATACCCTTTGACTCAGCATTTCCAATTTTAGCCCTATATTCAGAAGAAATCATACAAATTGAGAAAAGTTCCACATGTTCCAAAATATTCATAGCAGCTCTTTTTGTAGTGATAAAGAATTGGAAATTGAAGCAATTCCCATTAATTGGGGAGTGGTTAAGCAAGTTATATTATATGAATAATATGGAATATTATTTTTCTATAAGAAACCATAAATGGTTGTACTCTAGAAAAGTGACAAGATCTCATACTGAGCAAAGGGAGCAGAATCAAGAGAACAATGTACACATTAACAAAAACATTGTGAGAGGAACAATCTTGATAAATGCAGCTCTCCTCAGCAGTTCAGAGAATTAGGGCAACCCTATTACACTGGGTTTTGGATAATGCCATCCCCATCCAGAGGAAGAAAACAAAACAAAACAAAACCTTCAGAATCTGATGAACACTACATTAACTTTTTTAAAAAAAATATCTCTTATGTATTTCTTTCCCTTAATTCTAATTCCTCATACTGAAAATAATTAATCTATAAACATGTTTGACATAAATGCGAATGCACAGTATTAATCTGATTGCTTGCCACTGATGGCAGGGGGTGGAAAGGGAGGGTAGAAGGAAATTTTGTAATTTATTATATACCTGTACATATGAATAAATGTTGAAAAACTTTCATAACATGTATTTGGAAAAATAAAATATCAATAAAAAAGAACTGGTTAAAAATTTCACAATCCTCTATTCTCAGCTCCTTTGACTTCTTATATCCCTTTATTAATCCTCCTTAATTCCCAATTGTGGATTAATACTCTGGCTTTATTCCTATTCACATACAGCTGAATTGATATGTAAAAAATCATAAAATTTTGCTGACTACTTTCACTAAGAATTTGTATCTCAACTGGGTCTATCTCTCAGAACATCTAATTGATTCACTATTGTACTTATCACAATAGCTTCTTTCCATCCCTCCTCAAATTTCCTTCATACTCTATCACTCACTTCATCAGTATCATGCTTGCTCACCATGAATATCTTTGATGAGTTAATCCTTGGCCCTCTTTCATTATCGCATTCTATTATTTCATTTGATGACCTCTTTAGGTTCCATGGATTAAATTATTCTTTCTATGCAAATTATTCCCAAAGCTATTAATCAAACCCTAATCTCTCTTTTTCCCAGTCTCATCACAAATTGTTTATTGGTTATGGTGAAGTAGGTGCCCCACAAAAATTTTAAACTTGACATGCCCAAACAGACCTTATTGTTTTTCCAAAATAATCCTTCCCCTTTTGAAACTATTTTATTATTTTGAAGCTATTACTGCTGACTATACTATCATCTTCTCAATCACTGAGGTTCATACCGTCAATATCAGTCTCACTCTTACTCACCCCATATATTCAGCATATTGCCGGGTCCTTCCAATCCTATCTTTGTAACACCTCTCACTTTTACATTTACATACACCATTCTCCTCTCTTAGAATAGCCAGGACCTAGGTGCGCAAACCTCATTCTTTCCTCTATTGTAATAGCCTTTTTTCTTCACTCCCTGACTCATGTTGTTTCCCATTCCAATCTATCCTTCACCAAACTGTTGAAGTGATCTTCCTTTATGTTCCGATCATATCATGTTCTTCCTAGTAGCCAGGCAAAAACTTCATTAGCTGTAAACATCATTGACTATTAACCTCCAGGATCAAATATAAAATACTTTTTTGCAATATAAAATCTCTTACAACCTGATCCCTTCCTATTTTTCCATTCTTCATATTCTTACTACTTTCCTTTTACATGACAATTATGTGTGACTTGGGAATAACAAAACTACAAAGAGTAACAAGAATAGCTAGGTAGTATAGTGGATAGAGTGCTGGGCCTGGAGTCCAGAAGAACCATTTTCCTGAATTCAAATCTGGCCTCAGACACTATTAGCTGGTTGACCCTGGGAAAGTCACTTAAACCTGTTTGCCTCAGTTTCCTTATCCATAAAATGAGCTGCAAGTGATAAATCATTCCATATATCTTTATCAGGAAAGTCCCATGATGGAACTGACTAAACAAATACAAAGAATATTAAACTTGTCTTGGGGTTTATATTGACTTGACCTGCAAAAGAGTTCCACCCACAAAGTCAAAGACTTCTTAAAATTCTTTACATGAGTTTATACATGCTTAAATCACAAAGGAGGGGAAAGGATTTAGGCAAAAGGGGATTGAGAAGGGATATGGCAAGAGTTGGATGATAAATAAGATAGTCCTGTGGTAAGCTGTCAAGTTGGTGTCTTGGAATCAGAAAATCTTTGCAATCTCCCAGAGCAGATGGTATCACTACAGGATGTTCTTGTGGAGGCATTATCAGAAAGGAGAACATGACAAGGAAGGCTTCTAATTGGCCAAGTAAAGCTTAACAAAAGATGGGGGGGCATTGGGCTTAGGTCACCAAGATAGAGGGACTTCTACTCAATTTGTGATCCACAAAATCCAGAGCCACTATCCTTGCTGTTCCATTTTATCTCCCATCTCCATACCATTTCACTGTCTGCCCCCAATACCAGTAACGTTCTCCTTCCTTGTTTCCATGTCCTGATTTTCCTACCTTCCTTCTGAAATCAGCTAAAATTTTATCTTGGGCAACAATAGGCTTTGCAGAAACCCCACCCTATCCCCTTACTACCACTGTCTCTGAAATTATCTCCAATTATTCTTCTATTTGCTTTAATTGTATATAGATGTTTTCATGTTGTTTTCCACAATAAATGTGATTTCATTGTGTGCTGGGACATTTTGTCTTCTTTTATATTTCTAGTGCTTAATGCCTAATAAGTGCTCAAAAAATATTCCTGACTTGATCATCTTCAAGTATATTATACAATATTTATAAAGCATTCAAGAATTTTATATATATATATATATATATATATATATATATATATATATATATATATATATCAGGGTTTTATATAGTAGAATATCTCTCTACATATATATATATATATTCAATATCGTATGTTCTATGCTCTTCCAAATAAAATATTAAGATATATATCAATGGATCTATAATCACAAAAATGTAGCAGTTTACTTCAATGATCAGATTGAAATTCAAGGTCACATATTAAGTTAGAACAAAGCTCCTATTAGGGAGAACTTATATCTTTAGTTTCTTAGTACAATACTCTTAATTAACATCTCTTTCCCATTGTGCAAAGTAATAATTTAATATCACAACCTCAATATATCTAGATTGCGCTAATGAATTAGCTGTGTTTTTGGTCAAATTCATTTCTAGAAGAAAGAAGGAAAAGGAAGTAGTTTTAATTTATTTCTATGTAATCAGACCAGGTCAAGTTAATTTGAATCTGGTAGTCCACATCTCAAAGTATTACAAAGTCCTATTCAGTGTTTTTCATTTTGTATGCACAAATGCAGATTGCCCATATACCCTGATAAAAGGACTTTGGGACCATCAAGGACTGATCATTAAGGCACCTCATTGGGGTTCAATGCTTCTACTGTCACTGGGGAGATGGAGGACCCTTCAGCATGGTAGTGAAGTATTCACTAGGCATTATTGCTACTTAGCCACTAGAAAGGGTGCCTATGTGGGAAATGGTTCCCTGATTATTCCATCTCAAACACAGAAAATAACCTTCTACTTAGATGCCCCAATTAAGGCTATTGAAATCAGAGAGCAAAGGAAAAAGCAGAATTGATTCTCTTCATTTAGTCATTGTTATATAAAAAAAAAAGTAATGGAACATCTGTCATGTGGTGTATTTAAAATACAAAAGTCCCTTTTGTATCATTCCACATAAAGCCTTTCTTTCCAGAAAGAGATCAGGGCAGTGCCCTAATGGCTCAGCATCTTCTTTGATGGCACAGCTCACTAGGTTGTACTATGCAATTTCCCCTTATATAATACCACCCCCACTCCACCTCCACCACCCCATAGTACTTCATAGGATAATGGCTCTTCAGGGCCTTCCTTCAACAACAGAAGCAACATAGATCCTGCTCTGAATAACCAAATTAGAATAGCAAATTTTTAGAGTTTGAAGGAAGCCTCAGAGACCAGCTTATCCAATCATTTCTCCCAGAGCCTCCATTTAACAGATGAATAAATTGAGTCTCAGAGACCTTAAAAGATTTGCTCAATACCACTACTTAATGTCAGAACCAGGAAAAAAAGTCACCAAATTTCCTCTATTATTTTTTTCTATTGTTCTTTCAGAACATCGCAATCTGTACATAAAGTTTTATCCTTAATAGATTAATAATATCCCCTACTCATCTTTTAGGCTAGAATTTTTAAAGAGAAAGACATGTGCTCAGGTAATGAATCAATTATCTCAAACTCTGATACTATCACAATGTTGGCAATTATAGAGAAAACATGAAAATAAGTGGTTGTGATTTTGTGTCAAAATGATAGAAATGTAGGGTTAGATAGGAATAAATTAATAATCTAGTTCACTTCCCATCTATATCATGAATTCCATTTACAAGGAACCTAAGAAATAAAGAATTCAAATACATTTCCACCATTGGAGGATGCAATGACTTTAAAGAGTATCATTCTGCTTTTGAACAGCTCTACTTCTGAGATTATGTTTTCTTTATTATGAGCAAGAATCTATTGCCCTGTTAGTAGGACTTCTATCTTTAGGTCTGAATAGAATAAGACTAATCCTTATTCCATATGAAAACTCAAGATGTTTCATTAAAAAAGGTATGTTCCCATATAAGTCTTATCTTCTCCATATGCATAGTTCCTTCTACCAATTTTTATGACATAATTTCAATATTCTCAATCTCTTTGTCAACCTCCTCAGACTGCATTCCATTTTGTCAATATTCGTTCTAAAAATGGCATTCAGAACTGGAAATTGTTTTCCAAATAGGCCCTGGGCAACATAAACTATAGAAGGAATATGCCCTTCTTTGCTCAAGATAATATCCTTGTATTAATGAAGTTTAAGGTGATATTAATCACTTTCTCTATCCCTATTATGAAATTTTCCTTCTTTCTCTTTTTTAGTTTTAAGAATTCAAAATTTCATTTTAGAATTGCTTTGTCAAAATTGAAAGCCAGCTGAGTGCAATAGCTTTAGTATACAAATTTTTAGATAAAATCATTATGATGTCATAGTGTTATGGCATATTTGGAATGGCCCCCTCAGAATGACACTTTAGCAAAGATATTTAGAAATCAGAACCTCTTGTTTGATATCAATATAAAAAATCCAAAAATCTAGATGAGAAACATAAAATTTCATTTAGAAATCTTTCTCAGAACTCAAATTTTCATTTAAGTACTTATCTTTTCACCATTGTGTCTCTGATCTGAACTGTAAGTCAGAATTCAGAAAGTTATTTTCAAAATTATTATGAGTTATAATGCTTTCACATATATAAAACTGTAACCTCATAATGTCAAATCAGAAAAGACATTTAGAAATCCAAAGATTTGTTTGACTTTAATATCAAAAACAAACATTTCAAACAGCTTGATTACTAGAAACCCAAAATTTCATTGGACTAATCACTTTCAGAATTTAGATTTTCATTCAACAATGGTTTTATTCAACAAAAATATCAGATCAGAACTGAAAACCACAATAAGAATTGTTATATCAGAAAGTTATTATGATGTTGAAATGCTTTCTCATCTATTGAATTGAAACTTCATCATGCCAAATCAGAAAAGAGATTTAGAAATCAGAAATTTTGGTTGACCTGAAGTTCAAAATTCACAATTTTATGCAGTTTGTTGAGGACAAACTCAAAATTTCATTTCAGAGAAAGCTTTCAGTATTCTGAATTTTAATTTAGAAATGCCTTTTCTCTTCTCTTCTTCTCTTCTCTTCTCTTCTCTTCTCTTCTCTTCTCTTCTCTTCTCTTCTCTTCTCTTCTCTTCTCTTCTCTTCTCTTCTCTTCTCTTCTCTTCTCTTCTTTTCGGTTCTTCTTTCTCACAGAAGACCATGACATCAGGCAAGTGCTGCCTTGACAACCACATGAATTGGATTTTAGTGCTAAGTCACCAACTTCACTTTCTCCTCTACAGTCATCAGAATGTAGTGACCAGATATGAATCAGAATGACTGGAGATGGCCCTGGATGCAAGGAAATCAAGGTTAACTAACTCATACAAGGTCACACAGTTAGTAAGTGTCAAGTATCTGAGACCACACTTGAACTCAGGTCCTCCTGTCTCCAGGCTAGTGTTCCATCCACTGTACCATCATACTGAGCTCATATTGAATTTTTCATCTATGAGATATTTAGATTTTTTCCCAAATAAATTGATTTGTACTCATATTATTCTGTCTACACACATACAAACACACACATACACACCTATTCAGATGTTATTAACTTTTTGATCCCAAATGTAGTACTTTCTTCCCTATTATTTTTTTACTCTCACCCACAATTTCAAATTGCCAAAACTTTTTGTGAACCCAATTCTCCTTAGCTTCCTATATCCCACAAGGCATTATGAACAATGTCCCCTACTCTGTTGCTAATATTTTCTTGAGTGTTCTAGTCTCTCTCATATTTTCTTGAGTGTTCTAGTCTCTCTCTCTCTCTCTCTCTCTCTCTCTCTCTCTCTCTCTCATATATATATATATGCATATATTAAAATTTAAGTAATGAATGCAATTCCTTTTCCTTAGATTAGACAAAATAACAAGGTTCTATATGAGTTATTCCTTTTTCATTAGATTAGACAACAACTGGGTTATAAGACTTTTTTCAGTCTGTATTCCTAAGAAATATACAATTGGGGTATCATTTTCATTTGAAATATTTTGGAATTCCTTTATGACAGTACTTCCCAATAGTATAACTTGGACTAATCATGTGATATCAGGATGCTAATATATGTGGTGACATGTTTCAAGGGCTTAAATCTGATCCAAATAATATGTGTATCAATCTAATATTGAATTTTAGAAATGTCAGGGTCCTCCTATGAATCACAAACAGCTCTAGCAACTTTCAATCTCTAATCTCCAACAAAAACAGCAACAAATTAAGGCCTATACTTCACAATGTCTATTAAAAGTAATAGTAATAATTAAATTAAATAAATAGTAATAAATAGAAAAAATAAAATAAAAAATAAATAGAAAAAATAAATAGAAAATTTTCATTACATACAACACACAGTTTCCAAAACTCTTCCCAAATGATTTTCCTCTAATTCAGAGGGTTGCAGCCTCCTTAAAGTCATATTTTCTCCTATCTTCCATGGAAACCAGCACACATAAAAAATATTTATTGATAGATTCATTTCAAAATCAAAAATAGCATGCCTAATAATTATCAACATTGCTTTCTCCCACAGTACATTATAAGAAGATGTCAATAAAGGATTATTCTATTTGGAAGACAAAATACTACAGTAGAGGCAGCTAGGTAGGGTAGAAGATAGAGCACCAGGTCTGGACTCAGAAAGACTCATCTTACTGAGTTTAAATCTGACTTTAGTCACTTATTAGCTGTATGATCCTGGTCAAGACACTTAACGATGTTTGCCTTAGTTTCCTCATCCCTAAAATGAGATGGAGGAGGAAATGTTTAACAAGAAAACCTCAAATGGGGTCAGGAAGAGTCAGACAGAACTAAAAAACAACAGAACAACAATACAGCAACAACATGGTTCAGTAGAAAGTGCATTGTATTTAGAGTTAGAAGATCCTGGTTTGACTTCCTGTTCTACTGCTAACTATTTTTGGTTCATTAGGCAAGTCACTTTAGCTCTTAAATTCTCCAGTGTCCTCATTGGTAAAATTAAAGTGATTAGACTAGATATTCTATAAAATCTTCTTTTTTACATCTTAATTCTATGACCTTCTAATCTTATGAAACTTTTAGAAATATGAAACTTTGGGATAGAGTATGAAGAAGTTATTGAACGAAGTTGGTCAATTAGTCAATGACAGAGAATTCTTTTGCCCTTTCTGGATACCATACTTCTTGTCAAAGAGATCAATCCATTCCTGACCTTTAGAAATACTTAATATGACTATGGGTCTCTTTATGCTTCTCTCTGGAATTAATGAATTAGAGTGTGCTTGTACATTTCTTGGCAGTGCTCACTCATTAGTTCATTTCCCTCTGTGAACATAAGATATTTAATGTGCATTGGGGGAGGACTTCTGTCCCATCTTGATTGATCTCTAGTAAACTACTGGGGACAATTTCCATTGGTGGATGAGAAACATAAACTCGTTTATCTTTATATCATATCTGTTGCAAATTGAACTGAAAACATAGAGTTTGCACACTAAAATGGTTCCACTGTGGAGCAATGTGGCCATAAAACAGCATGCTAACAAGCCCGACATGATGAATGGAATGCAATAAACTTCCCTAATTTTCAGTTCTCCCCCTGGCAGATGCTGGGGTTCTCTCACCTGTTGACTGTGATGAGGTGACTATAAACAGCATTCCTGAGAGCATGCTAAAACACCTTGATGTAGTTGCCCATCCACTCCCACAGGTTAGCTGTTCCATAGAGTTGAGTGACTCTGGAAACCTCTCACTCCCAAAGAGATATTTTTCACCACTGTGACTGAATGTGGAAACTGGTGTGGTATCTAAGTCAACTACTAGCCTGTCTCATAAAGATGCAAAAGTCAATACTCATAGGAGTGAGACAGTAGAAGGAAAAAGGCGAAAAAGGCTTCACATAGTTATAGAAGAGAACTGGGGACACATGAAATGTTAATATCAATCTCCAATAGAGGAAGACATTGTTTTTAAAAACAGGGAGAACGTTTAGGAGGATTGAAGACTTTCTGGAGAGGAAATAGTCATAAACACAAAATACATCCAAATAAAATGACTTCCTTCCCCTGAATTTCATTCAAACTAAAATGGTGGATGTGACCCTGGGAATTTGATAATTGTGGGATCTTTGATGGAAAAAAAAGATAGTAAGTCTATTTTGTAAAGTGATTTTGTGATATAATTAATGTAGATCACAGAGCATTAGAACTATACAGGAGATTAGTCATCTACTCTATCCCTCTTATTTGGAAGATAAGGAAATGAAGATAAAAGAAAATGACTTCTCTAAAGCTACAGTCTTTAGGTTCACAGGCAGGATTCAAAACCAGGTCTCCAGACTCAAAATTTCAATGTACAACCTATAATGGCACAATAGAATAATGATTGCATATCCCACATAATTAGTGATATAAAGTATAAGTGAAATACCTGTAATTCCAAGGAAAACTTCTGTCCCTATTCCAAGCCCTTTACTATTTCTCCCTCTCTAAAAATCCAGTCTATCTTCCAAAACCCCTTATATGAATTCTGTTTCTGCCAGGCTAAACACCTATTGTCCTTTTGAAAAAGTCTAATGTAACCTTGGACAAGCCTTTTGAGTATTCTCAGTTGAAGCATATTCTTTCCCCCCCCCCCTCTATTGTTCATGTATGATGCCTTTGCTTATACTTCTCTTTCTTCTTTATCCTAATCCAATCTTTCATCCTAGAAAGCCCTCCTCAGGTTTTGCATCCTCTGGGATGTCTCCCTAAATAAACTCACTCAGCCTTTACTTTCTACTTATTGACTTTCCAATGTGCTTAAAGTCATTTAGTCAAACTGTCTGGCTGTCCACTGATCCTGTAGGGGAAGAATAAGAATTCCTATTTTTGTTCAGATAAGAAAAAATATTTAGGAGGAGAATATCATGCTGATTTTCTCCTTGATTTGTTTAGAAGGGTACTCACCATATACCCAAAGCAAGATTGAAGAATTTTTGCACAAAGGGACAGTACAACAAATAGAACCCATAACAAAGGATATAAATCAATTTTTGTGAATGGGTGTGTGTTTGTGTGTGTGTGTGTTTGTGTTTGTGTGTGTGTGGTCATTGATAGTCATTCTAAAAGTTTATTATGTGGAATTTTCTGATTTTAACAAAAAATTGCTAATGATGTACTAAACACTCTTGGTTCTATGCTTCTAGATTCCTTAAAATGTTTCTATACACTTTAAATTTGGTACAGTTATCTCAACTTAGCTATAGTTTGCCCAATGCAAAAATAATTTAGTTCATTTTTCCCTCCTTCACTCCTCCCTCCCTCCATCCCTCCCTCCCTTCCTTCCTTCCTTCCTTCCTTCCTTCCTTCCTTCCTTCCTTCCTTCCTTCCTTTGCCTTTCTTCCTTTTCCTTCCTTCTTCCATTCCTTCCCCATGACCACCCCATCAGTTAGTTCATAGTGACTCAGTATATAGGTAGCCAATATAAAATAACAATAGGAAATAGGAACTAAGAGGTTTAGGAAGAATATAAAAAGTAACATTCCAAATCTGCCCATTAAATTATTAATAATACCACTTCCAGAAGCCAGCTAGTGCCCAATAAATGCCATTGGCCTGCTAATTATAGAAAAATACCAGGTTTGTGAGTAAAACCAGAGAAATATGTTAATGAGGCAATCTTAAAGTGGTCTTGATAACTTTCAGATGACATTATTATACCATTGAGTCAACTCTAAGATGATTTGGATAAATCTTTGGCTATACTTCCATACTTCCACTAGAACTCTGTAACAATGGAAACCCAAAGTCCTGCCCTTGGGTCACTCATTTTACTATTAAGCATCCATATTTCTGGTGTGCTCCAAATTCTTATCCTTTCTTATCTGACTGTATGTGCTCTTCTCCCTCCTGTATCTATTTCCTGAGATAATTGCTTTTGTATTCTCTCTGCCTTATTAAATTATGATTAATGCATTATTTTCTATTTTCTGCTAGGATGATCTTTCCTAGTGAAGATCCAAAAACTGGGCTTGATCACCTTGACCAACTACTACCTTGTTGTGGCCCCATTCCTTAAAGCATAAACCAAAAATGCAGCTTAGGGCTTAGTTAATCAGAATATGGCAGCAGGAACGCACTGTTTGGAAGCAAGTATTGATGATGCAACACTGCAACTGTGCCCCAGACTGGGTAGGGACTTCCTGCTAACCTTGATACAAAACATTTGATTTCCTAAGTTATGCCTCCAATTTAAAAGAATTCATTACTTCCAAAGGAAGACCATTTAATATTTGTGTACAATTTTAACAAATTTTTCTCTGTGGGACTAGAGGAGTATGAACTGTTTTGTCTTTCAGAGTAGAAATGAAAATTAGATTCTATAATATTGATAATAATGATGATGACATTTAGCTTAGTAAGCATTTAGATGGCACTTTAATATTTGTAAAATACTTAACATACATCATTGGATCCCCTCTATAACTCTGTGAGGTAGAAGAAAATATTATCCCCATTTTACAGATGAGAAAACTGAAGAGGTTAAATGATATGAACAAGGTCATAATATTAGTTTGAGCAGCTAGGTAGTAGAACAACTAGAAATCTTGCCTTATAATCAGAAAAATACATATATCTTTCTGAGTTCAACTCTGACCTCAGACACTTATTAACTGTGTGACCCTGGACAAGTGACTTAACGCTATTAGTCTCAGTTTCTTTATATAAAAACGTGAGCTGAAGAAGGTAATGGTAAAACTCTAGAATATTTGACAAGTAAACTTCAATGGGGTCATGAAAAGTCAGACATACTTGAACTGAACAACAACATAGAGCTAATAAATATCTGAGATTGAATTCAAACTTAGGTCTTCCTGATCCCAAATCAAATCTCTGTACTTAGTTACTTTAGTGATGATGATATTAATGATGATTTTGATAATGATTATAATGATGGAGGTGGTGATAGTGATGATGACAATGATACTATAGTAATTATCATGGTGTTGTAACAAACAACATTTAACATTAATGAAGAGAAGAAGTTTTTTTTCCCTTTATGTTTTGAGTTAGCAGCAGTGGGGAAGGGGATTTTGTTAAAAGCAAACTTTAAATGAAAATTTTCATTGGTCCAAGTGAATGAATTACCAAGAACTCTTTGATCAAATATGCTGTGTACTCTTTGATCTTTACTTTGAATGAAAGGGACCAAAAACCTCTGAAGGATACAGGTTCCCCTTTGGTTTTAAAATCAGAAAAATCTAAGTGTGAGTCCTCACTGTTTTACTTACTAGTTATACAAAATAAAGCCAATTAAACTCTCCAAGTCTCAGTTTTTCTTTTTTTTTTATCAAAAAAGACAATAATAACACATGTATTATACATTAAGAATCATATATTCATATACATTATCACATACAAGTTTAAAACTCTCTTCATAATAACCCTATTATGCAATTAATTTAAATAAACTACATTTTGCTAGTAAAGGAACTTAGACCAGGACATTAAATATCTAGTCCAAGGTCATAGCAACAGTACTCTTGATCCCTTGGGAAGAAGAGCAGAATTCTTTTTTAACTACATCATAGTTATTCTGAGGAAAGTGCTTTTTTTTTTAAAAAAAATCCTAATCTGTTACATTAAAGTGAAATAGTATGACTATTACTATTCTTAATCGGATGAGTTCTCCCTTAAAACTTAAGCGGATAGCAGAGTGTATTAAAAACAAGTATCCTACAATATGCTGCTTGCAAGAAACTCATTTGAAACAGAGAGATACATATAGAGTAAAGGTAAATGGTTGGAGCAAAATATATTTTCCTTCAGCTTAAGTGAAAAAAGCAGGGGTAGCAATTCTTAGACAAAGCAGCTGCAAAAATAGATAGTGTTAAAGGAGATAAGGAAGGAAGAAGGTTTCCTCCTAAAAGGTACCATAGACAATAAAATAATTTCTATACTAAATATGTATGCACCCAATGGTACAGCATCCAAATTCTTAGAGAAGTTGAAAGAGCTACAGGAAGACACAGACAGCAAAATTCTACTAGTGGGAGACTTCAACATACCTCTTTCAGAATTGGATAAATCTAAGAATAAAATAAAAAAGAAGGAAGTTAAGGAGGTAAATAGATTATTAGAAAACCTAGATATGATAGACCTATGGAGGAAATTGAATGGGTTTAGAAAGGAATATACTTTCTGTTCTGTAGTAAATGGAGCTTACACAAAAATTGACCATGTATTAGGATCTAAAAACCTAACAATCAATTGCAGAAAGGCAGAAATAGTGAATACATCTTTCTCAGATCATAATGCGATAAAAAGCATATGCAATACTGGGCCAGGGAGATGTAGGCCCAAAACTAATTGGAAACTAAATAACCTCATTTTAAAGAATGAGTGGATGAAGCAACAAATTATAGAAAGAATTAATTATTTCATCCTAGATAATGACAATAATGAAACAACATACCAAAACCATGGGATATATTCAAGGCAGCTGTCTTTAAATGCTTACATAAATAAATTAGAGAAAGAAGAAATCAATGAACTAAATATGCAACTAAAAATTAGAGAAAGAACAAATTAAAACCTCCCAATTAAATACCAAATTAGAAATTCAAAAAAATAAAGGAAAAATTAATAAAATCAAAAGCAAGAAAACTATTGAGCTAATAAATAAAACCAAGAGCTGCTTTATGAAAAAAATAAAATTTATAATCCTCTAGTCAATTTGATTTAAAAAAAGAAGAAAACCAAATTGCTAGCATCATAAATGAAAAAGTTGAACTCCCTACTAATGAGGAGGAAATTATAGTAATAATTCAGAATTATTTTGCCCAACTCTATGCCAATAAATTTGACAATCTAAGTGAAATCAAAGAATATTTACAAAAATATGTTCCCCAGATTAAATGAAGAGGTAATTAAAAACTTAAACATCTCTCTCAGAAAAAGAAATTCAACAAGTCATCATTGAACCCCCTAAGAAAAAATCTGCAGGGCCAGATAGATTCACAAGTGAATTCTATCAAACATTTAAGGAACAATTGGTTCCAATGCTATGTAATCACTTTGGAAAAATAGGTGAAGATGGAACTCTGCCTAACTCTTTCAATGACACCAATATGGTGCTGATACCGAAACCAGGAAGAGTTAAAACAGAGAAAGAAAATTATAGACCTATCTCCCTGATGAATATAGATGCAAAAATCTTAATAAAATCTTAGCAAAATGATTACAACAAGTTATTACTAGGATAATACATTATGACCAAGTAGGATTTATCCCAGATATGTAGGGTTGGTTCAGTATTAGGAAAACTGTTAGTATAATTAATTATATAAATAACATACCCATCAGAAATCATATGATCATATCAATAGATGCTGAAAAAGACTTTGACAAAATACAGCGCCCATTCCTAATAAAAACACAGGAGAGTGTAGGAATAAATAGTTTGTTCCTTAGAATAACAAGCAATATCTATCTGAAACCATCAAAAAATATTATATGCAATGGGGATAGGCTTGAGGCATTCACAATAACATCAGGGGTGAAACAAGGATGCCCATTATCACCACTACTATTCAATATTATACTAGAAATGTTAGCCTCAGCAATAAGAGAAGAAAGAGAAATTGAAGGAATTAGAATAGGGAAGGAGACAAAACTCTCACTCTTTGCAGATGACATGATGTTATACCTAGAGAATCCCAAAAATTCATCTAAAAAACTACTAGAAATAATTAGCAACTAGCAACTAGCAGGATATAAAATAAAGCCCTCATAAATCCCCAACATTTCTATATTTGACTAGCAAGGTACAGCAGAAAGAGCTAGAAAGAAAAATCACATTCAAAATAACCTCAGAAAAAATAAAATACCTGGGAGTCTATCTGCCAAGACAGACACAAAAACTTTTTGAAAACAATTACAAAACATTTCTCCCACAAATAAAATCAGATTTAAGTACCTGGGCAAACATCAACTGTTCATGCATAGGTCGAATTAATATAATAAAAAAATGACAATTCGACAAAAACTAAACTACTTGTTTAACACCCTACCAATCAAAATTCCAAAAAAATGCTTTAATGAGTCAGAAAAAGTTGTAAGCAAATTTTTATGGAGAAATAAAAAGTCAAGAATTTTCAGGGTTTCAATGAAAAAAGTGCAAAAGAAGGTGGCTCAGCATTACCAGATCAAAACTTGTATTATAAAGCATCAGTAATCAAAACTGTCTGGTATTGGATAAGAAATAGAGTCATGGATCAGTGGAATAGACTAGCTGCAATAGCAGGAAATGATTATAGTCATCTGCTGTTTGATAAATCCAAAGAGTCCAGCTATTGGGATAAAAGCTCTCTCTTCTATAAAAACTGTTGGGAAAATTGGAAGTTAGTATGGAAGAAACTTAGAATAGACCAACACCTCACACCCTATACCAAAATGTGATCCAAATGGATTTAGGATTTAGACGTAAAAAACAATGTTATAAGCAAACTAGAAGATCAAGCAATAGTTTACCTGTCTGATCTATGGAAAGGGAAGCAGTTTATGACCAAGGAAGAGATGGAGAACATCATTAAAAACAAACTAGATAATTTTGATTACATTAAATTAAGAAGTTTTTGCACAGACAAAACCACTGTAACCAAGCTCAAAAGAAATGGAGTAAATTGGGAAACATTTTTTTGCAGCTAGTGTTTCTGACAAAGGACTCATTTCTAAAATATACAGAGAACTGAGTCAAATTTTCAAAAACAAACAAAGCCATTACCCAAGTGATAAATGGTCAAAGGATGTGCAAAGGCAATTTACAGATGAGGAAGTCAAAGCTATCCACAGTCATATGAAAGATTGCTCCAAATCATTACTTATTAGAGAAATGCAAATTAAAGCATCTCTGAGATAGCACCTCACACCTCTCAGACTCACCAATATAACCAGAAAGAACAATGATCAATGTTGGAAGGGATGTGGGAAATCTGGGACACTAATACATTGTTGGAGCTGTGAACTCACCCAAACTTTCTAGAGAGTAATTTGGAATTATGCCTAAAGGGCAACAAAAATGTGTGTATCCTTTGATCCAGCAATACCACTGCTGGGTCTGTATCCTGAAGAGATGATGAAAAAGGGTAAAAACATCACTTGTATAAAAATATTCTTAGCAGCCCCATTTGTGGTGGCAAAGAATTGGAAATTAAGTGAATGTTCTTCAATTGTGGAATGGCTTAACAAAGTGTGGTATATGTATGTCATGGACTGATCATGGACTAGACTGCTTCCCTTTCCATAGATCTGATAGCTAAACTATTCCTTGATCTACTAGGTTACTTATAATGTTGTCTTTTATGTCTAAATCCTGTACCCATTTTGATCTTACCTTGGTCTATGGAGTTTATTGCCTGTGTAAAAGCGTTTTAATTTAATATAATCGAAATTATCTAGTTTGTTTATTCTGTTTTTGTTTTTATTTTTTAGGTATTTTGCAAGGCAAATGGGGTTAAGTGGCTTGCCCAAGGCCAAACAGCTAGGTAATTATTAAGTGTCTGAGACAGGATTTGAACCCAGGTACTCCTGACTACAGGGCCAGTGCTTTATCCACTGCACCACCTAGCTGCCCCTCTAGTTTGTTTTTAATGCTGTTCTCCATCTCTTCCTTGGTCATAAATTGCTTCCCTTTCCATAGATCTGACAGGCAAACTATTCCTTGATCTCCTACTTTCCTTATCTATCTACATCTGGTACCAATTTTGATCTTATCTTGGTATAGGGTGTGAGATGTTAGTCTAATCCAAGTTTCTGCCATACTAACTTCCTATCTTCCTAGCAGTTTTTATCAAAAAAGAGAGTTTTTATCCCAGAAGCAGGACTCTGTGTTTATGAAACAGCAGATTACTATAATCATTTCCTGCTATTGCACCTAGTCTATTCCACTGGTCCACAACTCTATTTCTTAACCAATACTAGATTTGATGACTGATGCTTTATAATATAATTTTAGATCAGGTAGGGCTAAACCACCTTCTTTTGCACTTTTTTCATTGAATCCCTGGAAATGCTTGACATTTTATTTCTCCATATGAATTACTTACAACTTTTTCTAACCTATTAAAGTAATTTTTTGGAATTCTGATTGGTAGAGCATTAAATAAATAATTTAGTTTTGGTAGAATTGTCATTTCTATTATATTAGCTCAGCATATTCATAAGCAGTTGATTTTATTATCTGATTTTATTTGTGTGAAGTGTTTTATAGTTGTTTTCATAAAGTTTCTGAGTCTGCCTTAGCAGGTAGACTCCCAAGAATTTTATATTGTCTGAAGTTACTTTAAATGGAATTTCTCTTTCTAGCTATTGCTGCTGTATCTTGCTAATAATATATGCAAATGCTAAGGATTTATGTGGGTTTATTTTAAATTCTCTGACTTTGCTAAAGTTACTAATTTTTTCTAGCAGTTTTTTAGATTATTTTTCAGGATTCCCTACCTTCATGTCATCTGCAAAGAGTGAGAATTTTGCTCCTTTCTTCCCAATTCTAATTACTTCCATTTTTTCTTCTCTTATTTCTGAAACTGAGATTGTGAAGATGATATTGAATAGTAGTGGTGATGACAGACATCCTTGTTTCATCCTGATCTTATTAGGAATGCCTCTAGTTTATTCCCATTGCATATACTGTTTGTTGATGGTTTCAGATACCATTCTAAGGAACAATCCATTTATTCCTGCATTCTTTGGTATTTTTAGTAGGAATGGATGCCTAATTTAGTCAAAGGCTTTTGCAGAATCTATTGAGATAATCATCTGATATCAGTTAGGTTTGTTACAATAACCAATTATACTAACAGTTTTCTTAATATTGCATCAACCCTGCAGTCCTGGGATAAATCCTGCTTGGTCATAGTCTATTATTCTAGTAATAACTTGCTGTAATCACTTTGCTAAGATTTTATTCAAGATTTTTCCATCCATATTCATTAGGGAAATTGGTCTGTAGTTTTTGTTCTCTGATTTGACTCTTCCTGGTTTAGGTATCAGCAACATAATCATGCCATAGAATGAGTAAGGCAGAGTTCCATCTTCACCTATTTTTCCAAAGTGATTACATAGCATTGGAGCCAATTGTTCCTTAAATGATTGCTAGAATTCATTTGTAAATCCATTTGACCCTGCAGATTTTTTTTCTTAGGGAGTTCAATGATAGCTTGTTGAATTGCTTTTGTTGAGATAGGATTATTTAGATATTTAATTTCCTCTTCATTTAACCTGGGAAACTTATGTTTTTGTAAATTTTCATCCATTTTGCTTAGATAATCAAATTAATTGACACATAGTTGGGCAAAATAATTCTGAGTTATTATTTTAATTTCCTCCTCATTGGTGGTGAGTTCAGCTTTTTCATTATGATGCTACTAATTTCATTTTCTTTCTTTTTTTTAATCAAATAAACCAAAGGTTTATCAATTTTATTGTTTTTTTTCATAAAACCAACTCTTGATTTTATTAGTTCAATAGTTTTCTTGCTTTTGATTTTATTCATTTCCCCTTTAATTTTAAGAATTTCTCATTTGGTAGCTAATTGGAGGTGTCTGATTTGTTTTTTTTCTAATTTTATTAGTTGTAAGATTAGTGCATTAATTTCCTCTTTCTCTATTTTATTCATGTAAGTAATTAAAATATAACATATCCCCTAATAACTGCCTTGGTTGTATCCTATAATGCTTGATATTTTGTCTTGTTGTTATCATTCTCTAGGATGAAATCATTAATTCTATCTAAAATTTGTTCTTTGATCCATCATTATTTAAAATAAGGTTATTTAGTTTTCATTAAGTTTTAGGTCTGTCTTTCCATGGACCATTATTGCACATGATTTTTATTACATTATGATGCAAGAAGGAAGTATTCACTATTTTTGCCTTTCTGCATTTGATAATAAGGTTTTATGGCCTAGTACATGGTCAGTTTTTATGTAAGTGTGCAAAAGTACTAGAGGAAAAAAAGTATATTTCTTTCTATCCCCATTTGATTTTCTCCAAAGGTCTAACAAGTCTAAGATTTGTAACATTCTATTTACCTCCTTAACTTCCTTCTTGTTTATTTTATGCTTAAAGTTATCTAAATCTGAGAGAGGAATGCTGAGGTCTCCCACTTGTAGAGTTTTGTTGTCTATGTCTTCCTATAACTTATTCAGCTTCTCCTCTAAGAATTTGGATGCTATATCATTTGGTGCATACACATTGACTATTGAAATTGCTTCATTGTGTATGGTACCTTTTAAGAGGATATAGTTTCTTTTTTGTCTGTTTTAATGACATCTATTTTAATTTTTTTATTTTGGGTTTTGTTTTACAAGGCAATGGGGTTAAGTGACTTGTCCAAAGTCACACAGCTAAATAATTATTAAGTGTATGAGGTCAGATTTGAACTCAGGTCCTCCTGACTCCAGGGCCAGTGCTCTATCCACTATCCCACCTAGCTACCCCCCTATATATTTTAGCAACTGCTTTGAGAGAGATAAAGATTGCTACCCCTGCATTTTTCAATTTGGCTGAAGAAAAATATATACTGCTCCAACCTTTTACCTTTACTCTATATGTATCTCTCTGTTTCAAATGAGTTTCTTGTAAGCAGCATATTATAGGATTATGGTTGTTAATCCACTCTGCTTTTCAATTACATTTTATAGGAGAATTCATCCCATTCATATTCAAAGTTATAATTTCTAACTCTTTATTGCCCTCCATGCTATCTTCCCTCTGTATTTTTCCCCTTTTTTTCATTTTATCCATATTCTCCAGTATTTTACTTCTGAATAACAACTTCTTCAGTGTGTTTGCCCCCTTATATCCACCCCCTCCCCTATCCCTCCCCTTTCCCTTTGCTCCTTCTTCCTTCCCTTCAATCTGTTACTTCCTCTTTTTCTCCTCCTTCCCCTTTTCCCCTTTTAATATTTAAAAGATAGGATAAGTTTCTTAGTTTAACTGAGTATGTATATGTTAATCCTTCTTTGAGCCAAATCTGATAAGAATAAGATTCAGGCACTTCTTAACTTTTCCCTTTGTCCTCTGTATTGCAATAGGTCCTTTGTACTTCTTGTAATGTGATTTACCTGATTCTATCTCCTCCATCCTCCTATCTCTTTATTGCCCCCCCCTTTAAGGAGATATCATTTTTAAATCATTCTATCAGTCACAGACAAGTCATTAGTGTTCATTACTTCTGATGATGTATATTCTCTCTAATAGAGTTACAATTCTCAAGAGTTACAAGAATCTTTCTTTCAGGTAGGGATATAGCCAGTTTCATCTTGTTGGATAGCGATTGTCTTCTCTCTTTTTTACCTTTTCACGTGTCTCTTGAGTCTCCTGTTTGAAGTCCAAATTTTCTATTTAGCTTTGGTCTTTTCATCAGGAAAAGTTGGAAGTATCCTATTTTGTTAAATGTCCATCTTTACTCCTGGAAGAGAAGGCTCAGTTTTGCTGGATAGTGAATTCTTGGCTGCATTTGAAGCTTCCTTGCTCTTCATAATATTGTATTCCAGGTCCTTTGATCCCTTAATGCTGATAGAGCCAGGTCCTATGTAATCCTCACAGTGGCACCTTGGCATCTAAATTGTTTCTTTCTGGCTGCTTGCAGGATTTTCTCTTTTAAAATATGGTTCTGGCATTTGGTCAACATATTCCTTGGTGTTTTCATTTTAGGATCACTTTCAGTAGTGTATTGATGTATTCTTTTTAACAACTATTTTGCCCTCTGGTTCCATGATATCAGGGCAATTTTCCTTCAAAAGAACCTGAAATAGAGGGTGACTAGGTGGCGCAGTAGATAGAGCACTGATCCTGGAGTTGCAAGTACCTGAGTTCAAATCTGGCCTCAGACACTTAATAATTACATAGCTGTGTGGCCTTGGGCAAGCCACTTAACCACATTGCCTTGCAAAAACCTAAAAAAAATACTGAAATATTGAGTTCAGGCTTTCTTCAGTCTCAATGTGATCAGGAAGCTCAATGATTCTTAAGTTGTCTCTGCTGGATTGTTCTTTAGGTCAGTAGTTTCACCAGTGAGGTATTTTATATTTTCTTCTTTTTTTTTTGAGTTTTGGTTTTGTTTAACAGACTCTTCTTGTCTCGTGAAGTTATAAGTTTCCAGAGATTCCATTCTTTTTTAAGAGAAGAATTTTCTTCATTTACCTTTTGCAAGTCCTTTTCCATTCATCCAATTGTGGTTTTTAAGAGAATTATTTTCTTTTTGCCCTTGTCCAATTGTATTTTTCAAGGATTTGTTTTCTTGCTGCAAAGTGTTAATTTATCTTGCAAGGTATTAATTTGGGGGGGGGGGTTTCTTTTCCAATTTTTTCCAATTTATTTATAAACTCCCTCCTGATCTCTTCTAAGAAGTCTTTCTGCATTGGAGACCAATTCATATTCTCTTCAGATGTTCTATTTCTCTCTGAGTTAGGGTCTTTGTCTCAAGGTAGCTTTCAAAGGCCCCCTCTTCAAAGGCCTTTCTTCATTTTCCTAGGATCTTGTGTTGGGGGAGGGGCCAGTTCACAGATCTTTCATTTTGAAAACCCTATAGCCTTTGTTCATTGGGCTTAGTAACTCCAAGTGGGCCGGCCACTGAGGGGTACCAGAGTCTTTCTTTGGAATGTCTGTGACCTTGATTTGTACCCCATTCCCTAGGTCTGAGGGGGTAGGGGAAGCAGCAGGGTCTGAATTATCCTTGAACAATGTGTGCTTCACCCCTGGACTATATAGTTAATCTTATTATTCATTCAATGTTGAGAGAGATCTGCTGCCCACCCCTGAGCCTGGGGTGGGGGTGGGGGGTTGTTACTGTATTTGTTCTGGAAAGAATCCCTTTCTACTTGGAGGGGGGGCAGTAAACTGTAAAATAAAGGACTCTTGGTCCTGGTCTTCCAGGCAGTGGAGCTGACCAGATTGATGTCAAGCTGTTGTGCTGGAGCTTTCCTGCCCCCTGCCTGGAACTCTTCCTCCAATCTCACTGGAGTTCTTCTGCCCACTCACAAAGCCAAAGCTTCCAGAGCTGTTCTCAGGTTAGACCCAGGTCTCACCCCACCACCCCTGTACTGGTTCTCTGCTCTCTGCTCCTGGCTCACTCACATTGCCCTGAGTCAGAGCTTGTTGGTAGATGTTCTCCTCCTTTGTTCTTTCTGGATTTTGTGGATCTGAATTCTGTAAAGAGACTTGCTTCCCATTAGTTCTGAGGTAAAGCCTGTGGATAGTACCTGGCTTCTCTCCACCATCTTTTCTAGAAGTCCCCAAAAATGCTCTCTTTAGGAAATTTTCAAAATATATCACAGGCCACCCTTCTTCTGGTATAATTACTTTTGTTGATATTCCTTTCAAAAGAACCAAAACTTTGGAATAAAGAATTATATACCAGTGTCACAAATCTTTTATCATTTGCCTAACAATTCCCATAACATTGTGAGAAATTAAAGAATCTTAATTATCATGAGAGCAGACAGCTAGTAGTGGATGCCAATAGAATTCAGAGAATTATAGGTAAAACTGGCTCAAATTTTAAGCCAGGATTATACTGTAGCAATTCAATTGTGCTCCTGTATTAGCTTATAAGATGAGGATTTAATATTATTTTTGTATTTATCATCTGACATTATTATAGAAACTTGTCTTAAGAAAAACAACGTAAGAGGAAATGTTCCCTTATTTATTTATTTCAATTCCAGGCAAAGGTCATGAAGGTAATCAATTGCATTGAGTCAGGTTTAAAGTCAGCCTGGTAGGACATGGCATATGCTATGTTGGGGATATTAAGTCAGGAGAGACTTATCTAAGCAATGTCAATAGTAATTTTCCCAACCTTTCCCATCAGAACTCTATCTGCAGTTTATGCATTTAAACCTCATAGGGCTGCTGGCAGCATAGATCATGGGCCAACCACATTCTTTTGATTATCATAACTGGAATCAGAATCAGAATAATATCAGTTGACAGTCCCATAAGGTCTTATAAAACAAGTTCTCATATTTAGAGCAGCAGATTAATTCAGCTCATAAGGACCAAATATCCTATAGGGTATTCATAATCTCATATGGATAAAAGCAAAAGATCCACAGAAAAACTCATCTTGTCAATTTTTGAGCAAATGATTTTGCTTTAGGATGTTTAACAACAAACAACAGAGACTTGTATATATACTACAATTCCAAATGATAGAGTTATTTTATAGAACACTGCATATTAACTATGCTTGAATGGAAAAAGAGACTACTGTTCTCTGAAATTAGTTTACTCAAGCATTTTGCATATATCTTTACACATGGTCTATTTCCAGATCAAATGAACAAAAATCAAATTTTCAATGTGAATGATCCAAAACAGTTCATAAATGACAACTCTTGGTAAATATAATATTTCTATACTGAAATCTTAATTCATTGACCAAAAAAAGAACAGCAAAAGATGTTCTTCACTTTAACCTTATAAGGAGATTCTTCAGGAATTGAAATTTATCATAAGTACTGTAATGATAGCAAAATTATATCAAAGCAGAAAGATCACTAGCTTTAGACCTGAAGCATTATGCTATTTGACTTTTTCTTTTTTAGGTTTCTGCAAGGCAAATGGGGTTAAGTGGCTTGCCCAAGGCCACACAGCTAGGTAATTATTAAATGTCTGAGACTGGATTTGAACCCAGGTACTCCTGAGTCCAGGGCCAGTGCTTTATCCACTGTGCCACCTAGCCACCCCTACTTGACTTTTTCTAAAAGAGCAAAATATATTTTAAATATCATAAATAAATTCCAAAAAGTTTCTAAGTACCACTTTCCTTCAGCTAAAAGATGTTTATTAACAGGGAGGAGTCTCAGGTTTTCTTTTTTTTTCCTTTTTTAAGGCAATGGGATTAAATTACTTGCCCAAGTCCACACACAGCTAAGTAATTATTAAATGTCTGAGGTCAGATTTAAACTCAGATCCTCCTGACTCTAGAGACAGTGCTCTTTCTATTGCACCATCTAGGTGCCCTGAGCCTCAGGTTTTCTAAATCAAGTAGAGTATATTTAGTTAAATTGGCTCTATCACAATAACAAAGTTTAGCAGAATTTTAAAATTTACTCAGTATATATTTTCTTGCCTATATAAATTATTCATCAAAACAAAAACATCAACTAGTTCAATTAATAATCTCATAATTTTCATAGGTAATAGTCAATAAAACTTATTTGAATTTTCTTCTAGTATAGGTAAAACTTGGAGTCATGAAAAGTTGTGAAGCAACTATTGTGCAAACCCTTTTATAGTCATGTGATCTTCACATTAACTCTGGGAAGTGGGTCCTCTTACAGAACAGTAAGCTTGTTTGGTTACTTGCTTGGGGGTCACACAACTAATAAATTTAAAATTAAATTCAGATTTCTAATCACTAATGTAACATTTTAAATTCTAAGACACAATACCCTTGGTACTCCAAAAGAAAAAAAGAATCCATAAATTCATGTATTTTTATTTCTTAAGACAAAAACTCTGTATAAACTTTTCCTCTATTCCTTTAAACAGCTGGATCAATTCTCAAATCCCTGCCTCCTTTACCTGTCTTTAAGACTTTCCAGATAAGGAGTTTCCCCTAAGTATTCAGCTTCCAATTCCCATCCTTCTGGGAATTTTAAGCTACATATATTAGGAAATACATATAGAGTTCTATAAACAATTTAAATTCACACTTGTTATTAGGCTAGCTGGAAGTATGTTGGGCCAAAATATTCTAAGTCATTGCTTATAGAATTTATCAATTTCTAAAAATTTCTTTTGCAGTTTCTGGTTTTTAACTGAAGTCAAATCACTATCCCTTTTAGCTCTTCTAGAGTGGGGCTAGACCCTGAAATCTTAAAAGTAATGGTACGCTAACTTGTATACTCTTTTGCCACTTATTTTTATACCAATCTTTTTAACAATCAAATCCAAAATAATAAAAGGAGAATTTGCAATTAAAAACATCCTTTCCAATAAAATAAATGATCAAATATAAGGTATTGTCTGTTAACCAGGTAACAGAATAATAATAATAACAAATTTCAGGTAAAATGAGACCAGAAGAAATTCAATAATACCTGAATCTATTTTTCAAATGGTATTACACAGAATTCATATTTTACCAAATGACTCATAATTCTCTATAATTGCTTTTTCTTGATTTGTCATAATTTAGGTGTTCCTTAAATGATGGAGGCACAAAAAAATTCTTTAAAGATGCTTTTAATCCTTGTAGAAATCTCTAACAGTTTACAAAACTTGATATATTCAAATTATAGTCAACTTCTGATATATTATTCACAAAAGTAGCAACAAAACATTTTCAAGTTACTTTCTTAAATAAGTTCATCTTTGTAAGGTAAAAAGCAAGACTTTCTTAAGAGTCAAATAAATTAACTAGGAAGATATAGAGAGGCATAATAGTACCCGTATAAGAACATAGACAAATTAATAATTTAGCCATGCTGCTTGCCATAATGCATCCAGATTTCCAGGTTACTAAGCTATTAGTGCCCATGGGGAGCATACAGATAGAAACTATATTTTCATATTATATATATATATATATATATATATATATATATATATATATATATATATATATATATGTGTGTGTGTGTGTGTGTGTGTGTGTTGGTATTTCCTTTTAAGATCTTGGAGGTTGAATTTCTCTTAGTTTTTCAAGAGACTATCTAATGGCAAGTTTTATGGTATAGAAGTGGATTGACTGTTCCATAAGCTCAGAACAATGTGTCTTTTACTTTACTAGCCACCCCCTTCCTTACACTGCATCCAATGGGGAGAAAAAGAGTTCAGACTTTCTCAAGCAGGTTATCCCTCAGCTAAAAAAACATCCTCCTGGGTTCAAGGACAAACACAACTACTTCTTGTCTATCTAGTCATCTGCTGAGTGCTGGAAACTGAATGAGCTTACCTCATGTCGGGGAGAACCAGAGTTGAAAACATCCCTTTAGGGGACACAAAAATGTAGAGGTTCAGGAATAATGCTGAGGTTCATGATGCAGATTGTCTTTCAAAAGACAAACTTTTTCCCTAATATAAGTGAAGAAGCTTATTTTGAGGATCCCAGTCCTAAGGGGCTGGGATTGACTGCAACTCAACTGAAGAGAGGATGAGCTTTTCAAGGGACAGAAAGATGAGGCAAGCAGGGATATGCATATGAGAAGTGTTAGCTAAGAGAGGCAATTAGGGACATGTAGATGAGGGATGATTCCACAGAGACAATCTTTTCAGGTTAGGGCAATTATGTTTTATCTTATCGATGGGGTTTCTCTTGTACTCGATGCCAGATAGTTTCTGAGTCCTTGCCAGGGGGAAAGGACTTTCACTGAGCTTCAATGAGCTCAACAGATTCTTTATATTTATATGATCTATATCTATGTATAATCTGTATCTCATCTATATCTATATCCATATATCTCTCTCTATATATCTAATCTATAACTATATCGATATCTAATCTACATCTATATCTATATCTACAACATCATCATCATCTATATATCTATATCTATATCTAAGTCTGTCTGTATCTCTATATATCATCTATATCTATCTTTATCTTATCTACCTATGGCTACGCTTGTACTCAAATGCATATAAATATATGCACATATACATACACATATATACATACACATACATACATGTACACCCCAATATTTCTGCATTCCTATCTATAGCAAGAGAAGCCAAGTGGGTAGGTGAATTGAGGGCTGGACAAGGCTCTGAATTCAGATCTTCTCTCTTTACTTATATCACCTTGGACAGTTCACTTAACTTTTCAGTGCCCCAGACAATTCTTTCAGAATTGTTGTTGCTTTGTAACAGTTGAGGTAGCATCTACAGTAAAATTTTGCTTCCGCAACAAACCAGAAATCCAGCATACACACACACACACGTGTGTGAGATTAATACATGTATGTATATGCCAAATATATATGTGTATATAAAGAGAAAGTAGAGTTGTTTTCATGGCTTAAGAGCTAGTCTTAAAGGTAGAAAGATTTATGATCAAATTGTGCCTCTGGCACAAACTGTCGGTATGTCTTTGAACAAGTTGCTCAACATCTAATTGTTTTAGGCAACTCTATTAGACTATAAATTTAAGAGAAAGTATTGACATGTTTTGGTGGAGGGAGATCCTTCATCCAGAACTTCCATATTCATATGAAATTAAAAGTGCAGTCCATTTCTGCATACATACACACACACACACACACACACACACACACACACACAAATTCAGTCTGTCAATAAATATTTATCAAGGTACCTATTATGTTCCAGTCACTCTGCTTAGTACTGGTGATTAAAGAAAGTTAATAACATATTCTTACAATAAACATTTACATACATGTGTATTTCCTAATTCTTGTAGAAAATATAAATACTTTTATGTTCACATTCAGACATAAATATATGCATATATTATATAAAGGCATGCACATGTTTCTATTTCTCATTTAAAATCAATATGATGTGGTGAATATGTGAAAACACAAAACATCATTTCTATCAAGACAATACAATGTATAGATGTATACACATGCATATTATAGACACAAAAATAGAATCATAGGACCTTAATGGTAATCATGATGTCATATATTGATATCATCTTACATTATAATGAAATGGTGATTATGTGATTATTTAAGTATATATATATATATATATATATATATATAATCTACATTATAGATCAGTGCTAAGAAAACTGTATTGTATACCACAAAGTACTATATCTCACATAAAGCAAAAAATAACATAACTCATTTTCTCCTTATAATTCTTCTTTGAAGCAGACATTCTTTGCATTATTATGCTCATTTTACAGATGCAGAAAACTGATCTTGAGATCATTGATGGAGTTGGACTAGATGATACTACAAGATTAATTCCAAGTCCAGAATTCTATCACTTTGTGATTGAATATTAAACTATATTCACAGTCAAATAAAATAGAGGATAGAGACAGAGGAAAGAATAGAAATAGAGAAAAAAGAAAAGAAGTTTTCTCTATCATTCAACATATTTTCATCTAACTTTCCATCTCTCCTGGGTGAAAAATGTCTTTTGCAGACCCATACTGTACTCAGTTAAACCCATTTGCAAGATTCTGAATCATTATGCTGTCTCACATCTAACACTTACCCGTAAGGACACAGATAGTATTCACACAAGCCGTGCTTCTACAGAAAGTGCTTTAGTTTCTCAGCCCTTTGTAAAATCTGATTATAGTAGTTAGAATCATTTTTTCCCTCTACAAAGGAGGTCAGACCTCAGGAGTTGTGCACTGAATGCTTTTTGCCCTTAGCTTCCATTTAAATTTCCTCTCCCCTCCAGTCTCTTCCTGTTCCCCCCACCTTTCTCACCCATACTTTTCCCTCTTCTATTCCCTTGCTGTCTCTTGTCTGTCTGCTTTTCTGTCTGTCTGTGCCTTTCTTTCTCTCTTGACTTGGTTCCACAATATACAACCAGTCACACTGAGTTCAGATAAGGACTGAAATTATATGTATATCACACATATCTACACATATACATGTATATACATGCATATGTATATTGCATTCATAAAGTGTGTAATAATGTGCATATGTGAGCATATGTATATGTCTAACAAATACATTTATATGTACACATATATGTATGTGTGTATACAAACATAAGTACTTATTTTTCTTCCCTTTTCCTCCCAAATTCAGGAGAGACAAAAGACACCCAGAACTACAGGCCTTTGGTAAAGTGCCACCAAAGATATTAAAGTTAATATTTCAATGAACCTGTACTCTCCAGTCCTTCATTGATTACAGGTCTTTCTTTACATGTGATTCTAAATAGAACGGTACTTCATTGATGTTCCATGTTCTATTTCACATGCTAGAAGATGGCCTAGAGCAATTCAAATACAGTTTCTTCAATCTTTAGTTACTGAATGAGAATAAAATCTTCTCCTCTCCCCCTAAGAAGATGTCATGAAGATGAAATAAAATAATAGATCAGAATGAAAAGGTAAGACAAAACTTACACTGACCCTCTCTTTAATGGATCACTGTTGCTATCATATCACACAAAATTAGAGTGGGAGGGCATTGGTGTGAGGCTTCCTTGCTTTTGCCAGGATGGCAATGATACACATAGATCAGCAGTGAGAAACCTCCAACCTGCTGGTCATGTTGATCCTGTACTACCAAGGCAACTGCAGCTTTTTATGGGTAAGTTATTTAAATGTTTAACTAAAAATAGTCTGTGATTGATGTTATAAACATTCAAATGGTCCCTGGAAGAAAAAGATGTTCCCTATTCTTGATATAGATGATCAACTCTGATGTATTTGAATGGTTTTTGATGATGATCACATAACTTAATGTATCTGAGATCTTTCTGATTCCTTGGACAGTATCTGTCCATTCTCATTTAAAATAACCATTTCAATATGATTTCTCTTTACATACAAACACATTTGTATTCATGTATCTATATACATATAACTATATTACACACATGTATTTACATGTACTCATAGATATGGGCATGCTTATGCATAGATTGATCATATCACTTAAACACACATATGTCTATATATTTTTTGACCTATCCTCTCTCTATTTATCTATCTATTGTGGTACACAGGGTGTTCAGGAAGGACTAGTACCATTGGTATGAGGGTTTGCTGAGCCTTTTTAGGGTTGCTTATCCACTTTTGGTGACTACCTCACACCCGATTCTTACCTGTGACTCCCCAAGCCTGTTGAATATGCAGTGGCCATACCCTGGTAAAAACCATCTTGGCAGATGGTAAAAACCCAGCTTGACAGTTACTGACAGACTTCACACCTGTTCTTGATGTAGGGGGATATCTACATTAAGTATGTGAAGACTTTCAATGGAATAAACAGATGAGAGATATTTGTTTTAAAGGCCATGGAGACACCTCAAGCAGGCCCGTGTTAATCACTAAGAACTTGGTCAGGCATAGGATACAAAATGGTCATCTACTGCAACACAGATTGTCGCTAGTCATCTTGACTTGTCTTGCCAATAAACTCTGATGACTTTGGAAGAGTGAAACTGATGCCTTTGTGTAATTCTGTCTCACTTAAATCAAATTCATGTGCAAGTCAAGACATTATTTATGATGTCACTGGTGCTCTTTGAAAATAAGGGATAAGCAATGGTATTAATATATTGATCTATAACTATTCTTCTATCTTTCTATTTCCTTATCTATTATACCCCCCCTTCCCCCCCTTCACCCTTTCCTGGTGTTTGTCTTCCATAAATAACCAGTTACCTTTTAGATAAGCTGACTTGGATGGCTCAGAGTCATCTCAAACTCTCAACAGGTAAAAAAATAGAACATGTTATTTTTCCACCTAACCTTCCCCTTTGCTTCATTGCCCTCTTACAGTAAAGGGTACTTCTTTAATTCTATGTTACCTGGTTCAAATCTTGTAATAATCCTTGATTCCTCTCTTGAACATACTTCACATATTCAAGCTGTTGCCAAGTCTTGTTTTTATCTTTAAAATGTTTCTTGAAGAAGTCCTTTTCTCTATATTCACAAAAACATTGTCCTACTTCAGGCCCTCTTGATAATCTCAAAAGGAAGAAACTAGCAAGGATGGCCTTGAAAGACCACTTTAAAAAAAAAGTAAGATTTGAACTAAGACTCTAAAAAAATCCAGGGAAACCATGAGTTTCAGGTGAGAAAGGAGAACATTCTAGTAATGAGAAATAGCTAGTGAAAAGGCATAGAGTAAGAACACATATATTTTATCTAGATCTATATCTATATATCCAAAACTATATATTATGTGAAAGAAATAGCAAACAGGCCAATGTAACTAGATTGTGGAGTGCCTGGAGGTAATAAAATATAAGATTAATGAATAAGTATGATGGGGCCAACATGTGGGGGATTTTTGCATTTGATCTTGAACACCTGGAGTTTATTGAGTATAGATAGGTGGTGACATGGTTCTATCTGCTCTTTAGGAATAACTTTGGGAGATTAGTGGAAAACACAGTGAAATGGAGAAACACTGGAATCAGTAGGCAATTTCAGGTTTCAATGGAAATAGAAGGCACTGAAAAGAGATTGATTTTTTTACTTAATTTAAAAATTGAAATGAGAAATTTGAATGAGCTAAAATCTACAATAGTAGAGTCAAATAGAACTAGAAAAATAGATGTCTAAATAAAGTGAGTCATGCAGTGGTCAAAAAAAGACATTTTTGTTAGCTTTTGGATACGTGTTCCATTTGTAGCATTCCCCTACTATCCCATGTGAAACAAGCATGGTTAAATTTGTGAGTTTGTGTGTGTTTGTGTGTATACAAATATATATGTGTGTGTGCATGTATGTGTGAGTGTGCATGTGTATATGTGTTACATATACATTTATTATCTACTTTCATATCAAACCAGATGCTTAATTTCAGTTAGAGGTAAGTAAAAATAAATATGCAATTTTTCTCATCAATATATAGAATATCCTGAAATTTTGAGTATTTTCCAAAGGTAAAAAAGAACAAACCAAAAAGAAAAACAAAACAAAACAAAACAAAAAATTCTTTCATTAAAAAAATTCACAATACTTTCTGCTTACATTCATTTCAATTTCCTAAAGGCTATAAAATGGAATCTTGTCTCCCTTTCCTTGTGGGACAGTTATTCCTTCCTTCTTCCTTCCTTTTTTTTTTTTTGCACGGCAAATGGGGTTAAGTGGCTTGCCCAAGGCCACACAGCTAGGTAATTATTAAGTGTCTTAGGCCGGATTTTGGTACTCCTGACTCCAGGGCCAGTGCTCTATCCACTGCACCACCTAGCCGCCCCTCTTCCTTCCTTACTTTCCTTCTTTCTTCCCTCCCTCCCTCTGTTCTTTTTTCTCTCCCTCCCTCCCTCCCTCCCTCCCTCCATTCTTCCTTCTTTCCTTCCTTCCTTCCTTCCTTCCTTCCTTCCTTCCTTCCTTCCTTCCTTCCTTCCTTCCTTCCTTCCTTCCTTTCTCTTTCTTTCCTTCTTCTTTCTTTCTTTCTTTCTTTCTTTCTTTCTTCTTTCTTTCTTTCTTTCTTTCTTTCTTCCTTCCTTCCTTCCTTCCTTCCTTCCTTCCTTCCTTCCTTCCTTCCTTCCTTCCTTCCTTCCTTCCTTTCTTTCTTTCTTTCTTTCTTTCTTTCTTCTTCCTTTCTTCTTTCTTTCTTTCTTTCTTTCTTTCTTTCTTTCTTTCTTTCTTTCTTTCTTTCTTTCTTTCTTTTAACTTTAATGGCTGAATTCTATTCATATTAGGTAGTTCCATACATTTTGAAGATATTCAAGGTCCATTCTCTTTTATTTGAAATATTCCATAAAATTAGATGGGAACTTTTGGGGTGACAGTACTAAGGAAGTAGATCTATAGAATAAGATTAATACAATTACCTTACTGTAATCCTTCAGGTGGGCTTCTACCTATGTTTCTTATCTCCTCTAGGAAGGAAGGAAGGAAGGAAGGAAGGAAGGAAGGAAGGAAGGAAGGAAGGAAGGAAGGAAGGAAGGAACGATGGATAGATCAAACAAATTGGCCTGGAAAAGTCCCTGCTGAAAGAGAAATAAAATAGAACTCTGCAAACGACTTTTATTTCGTGACTATATATATATATATATATATATATATATATATATGTATATGTATATATATATGTATATGTATACATATATACACATACATAGATGTATATGTATACATACATGTATACATACATGCATGTTGCTTTCATAAAATTCGTAGCCCATGTAAAATGTGTTAAGAACAAATCAATAATAAAGCTTGCCACTGAAATAGAAAACTCAACAACAAATACAGACTGTCTCTGTTTAAGCTCCAGTTTACTTATGAGCAATTGAATCTCATTATTTCGACCAAATTATATTTAACTGCAGTGAGAAGAAAAAGAAGTGGGGGATGAGGTGAAAGAACAGAACAAAGAAACACAAAAGGTAGTTATGAGCTTTTTGGCACCTCAGACATGAATCATTAGAGGGGCTCAGGGCTCATAAATAAATAGAAAAAATTAGTGTCTAGATAGAGTGTCTTCTGTGCGACAGTTAGGAGGTCCTTCTTTGATGCTATAGAATGAATGAGTGTGAAATAGCTTTTAGTTTATTGCTTTGCTGGTGGCTTTTGTGAAGCTTTATATATTAACATTTTTCTTTGCTCCACCTTGACCTCATTCTATCAGACTAGTAAAGCTATCCCTTATTCTAGATGCCAATATTTTCCTTAGTCCTATCCTTAAAGACCCTCTCTACCTTACAAAGTTCAGTAGTGTGAAATGTGGTACTCAGTGAAATAAGGTATTATATAATTTTATTGTTCTTCAAAAACCTCACACTATGATCTTCTTTAACCTTTTTCTTTTTTAACATCCTACTCACTTTGTAAAATATATACTACTAAATACTGTATGCTCTAGTAATTTTGGCCTTGTTCCTGTTCCTTCTATGAGATTGTTTATTTCTAGTCTCTAAGGACTTCTTATTGGTTATTTCCTCATGCCTGGAATGCTTTTCTTAATAAGCTCTACCTCCTATAAAATCCTATTTTCTACAAGAAGCTCTCTCATATATTCTTTAATATTAGTGACTTCCTTCTATTTATCTCCAATTTATTCTTTGTTTACTGTTGTTTGCATATTGTCTGTGTATTAACTTGTGTATTCTTTGAGAACAAGGACTGTCTTTTGTCTTTATTTTGTATCTTCAATGCCTTTATTTTGTATTTCTAATGTTTTTTGTTTTTTGAATCTCCAATGTCTTTCATTTAATAGTACTTTATGTTGACTTGCCTAGGGTCATCCAGATTCTATGTGTCAAGTGTCTAAGGTAGAATTTGAATTCAAGTCCTCCTAACTCCAGGGCTGGTATTCTATCTGCTGAATCACCCAGTTGCCCCAACATTCATTTTATGAAACATTTTTAGCTCCAAAGTTTTTCTTCTCCCCCCCATCCCCTCCTTTACCTCTTTCTCACTAAGAAGACCTTGGAGTCAAGAAGACTTGTTTTCAATTCTGACCTCAAACACCTGACATTTACTAACTGTGAGACCTTGGTCAAGCTACTTAAACCTGATTGTATCACATCCAGGACCATCTCCAGTTGTCCTGATCCATATTTGGTCTCTGGACTCAGATGGCTCTGGAGGAGAAAGTGAGGCTGGTGATCAAGTACAGCCCCGCCCCCTGCCCAAATCCAATTCAAGTTCTTGTCATGGCATCA